>NC_135483.1:138273617-138575075 GCF_052094955.1 Ictidomys tridecemlineatus | reverse complement strand
TGTTGCACACCTATAATCCCAGGTGCTTAGGAAACTGAGGCAGAAGGGTTGCAAGTTCAAGGCTAGCCTGAGCAACATTATCAAGACCCTATCTAAAAATAAAAAAAGAGGGGAACAGCCCAGTAGTAAAGCACTCATGGATACAATCCCTAGTCTAGGGGGGAAAAAAACAACCAAGATTAAAAATAAAACGACAGTATGATCCAGCAATCCCACTACTAGATATATATATCCAAAGGAAATTAAACCAGTATGTTGAAGTGATGTCTGCACTACCATTGTGTTATTTTCAATTGTTAAGATACAGAATCAATCTAAGTGTCCCTCAATGGATAAATAGAATAAAAGCTAGAAAGAATCATGAGCAGTATGAAAAGACAAGGAAAGAAAGGACCACAAACAATACAGGTCAATTCAACATTAGATGAGGTAATATCTGCAGCTGATGGAATGTCAGACAAAGAGTTCAGGATATACATGCTTCAGATGATCTGGAGTCTCAAGGAAGACATTATACATCAAATTCAGACAATGAAAATCACTTTGACAATGAATTACATAAACAAACCCAAGAAGCAAAAGATCAACTCTATAGGGCGATAGAGGATATAAAAAACAAACAAACAGAAATCCTGGAAATGCAAGAAACAATAAACCAAATTAAAAACTCAAATGAGAGTATTACCAGCAGAGTAGAACACTTAGAAGATAGAACTTCAGACAACGAAGACAAAGTTTTTCAACTTGAAAAGAACATAGACAGCTCAGCGAGAATGTTAAGAAATCATGAGCAGAACATCCAAGAATTATGGGATAACATCAAGAAACCAAACCTAAGAGTTATTGGGATACAAGAGGGTACAGAGCTCCAAACCAAGGGAATGAGCAATCTATTCAATGAAATAATACTAGAAAACTCCCCAGACTTAAAGAATGAAAAAGAAATCCAAATACTAGAAGCCTACAGGACACCGAATGTACAAAATCATAAGAGATCCACACCAAGACACATAATAATGAAGATGCCCAACATACAGAATAAGGAGAGAATCTTAAAAGCCACAAGAGAGAGAAAAGAGATTACATTTAGGGGTAAACCAATCAGGATAACTGCTGATCTTTCAACACAGACTCTGAAAGCTAGAAGATCCTGGAACAACATATTTCAAACGCTGAAAGAAAAAGGGTTCCAACCCAAGAATCATGTATCCAGCGAAATAAAACTTCAGGATTGAAAATGAAATAAAAATCTTCCATGATAAACAAAAGTTAAAAGAATTTGCAGCTAAAAAACCAGCTCTTCAAAACATCCTTGGCAAAACATTACAGGAAGAGGAAATGAAAAATAACACTGAAAACCAACAGCGGGAGGTAGTACAGTAAAGGAAAAACTAAGCATAGAGGAAAAACAAATCATGTTAAGTATCATACATAACCAAATATGGCAGGAAATACAAACCATATCTCAATAGTAACCCTAAATGTTAATGGCTTAAATGCACCAATCAAAAGACATAGGCTAGTCTGCCTACAGGAGACTCATCTGATAGGAAAAGACATACACAGACTGAAGGTGAAAGGTTGGGAAAAATCATATCACTCATGCGGACCCCGGAAGCAAGCAGGGGTGTCCATACTTGTATCAAATAAAATAGACTTCAAGCCAAAGTTAATCAAAAGGGATAAACAAGGACACTACATACTGCTCAAGGGAACCATACACCAACAAGACTTGGCGATCATTAATATATATGTCCCAAACAATGGTGCAGCTACGTTCATCAAACAAACTCTTCTCAAGTTCAAGAGTCTAATAGACCACAACACAATTATCATGGGAGATTTTAACACACCTCTCTCACCAATAGACAGATCTTCCAAACAAAAGGTGAAAAAAGAAACCATAGAGCTCAATAATACAATTAATAATTTAGACTTAATTGATTTATACAGAATATACCACCCAACATCAAGCGGATACACTTTCTTCTCAGCAGCACATGGATCCTTCTCAAAAATAGACCATATATTATGTCACAGGGCAAATCTTAGCAATTACAAAGGATATGAGATACTACCATGCATTTTATCTGATCATAATGGAATGAAATTGGAAATCAATAATAAAATGAGAAAGGAAAAATCCTACACCACATGGAGATTAAACAATATGCTACTGAATGAACAAAGGGTTACAGAAGACATCAAAGAGAAAATTAAAAAATTCTTAGAGGTAAACGAAAACTCAGACACAACATATCGACACAACAAATCTCTGAGACACTATGAAAGCAGTACTAAGAGGAAAATTCATTTCATGGAGTTCATTCCTTAAAAGAAAGAAAAGCCAACAAATAAATGACCTCACACTACACCTCGAAGCCTTAGAAAAAGAAGAACAAATCAGCAGCAAATACAGTAGAAGGCAAGAAATAATTAAAATTAGAGCTGAAATCAATGAAATGGAAACAAAAGAAACAATCAAAAAAATTGACAAAACTAAAAGTTGGCTCTTCGAAAAAATAAATAAGATTGATAGACCACTAACCATGCTAACAAAGAGAAGAAGAGAGAGAACCCAAATTACTAGCTTATGGGATGAAAAAGGCAACATCACAACAGACAATTCAGAAATACAGAAGATAATTAGAAATTATTTTGAAACCCTATACTCTAATAAAATAGAAGATAGAGAAGGCATCGATAAATTCCTTAAGACATATGAACTACCAGATCGAGTCAGGAAGATATAAACAACCTAAACAGACCAATATCAAATGAGGAAATAGAAGAAGCCATCAAAAGACTACCAACCAAGAAAAGCCCAGGACCAGATGGATATACAGCAGAGTTTTACAAAAACTTTAAAGAACAACTAATACCAATACTCCACAATCTATTTCAGGAGATAGAAAAAGAGGGAGAACTTCCAAATTCATTCTATGAGGCCAATATCACCCTGATTCCCAAACCAGATAAAGACACCTCAAAGAAAAAAAACTATAGACCAATATCCCTGATGAATTTAGATGCAAAAATCCTCAATAAAATTCTGCAAATCGTATATAAAAACATATTAAAAAGATCATGCACCATGATCAAGTAGGATTCATCCCTGGGATGCAAGACTGGTTCAATATATGGAAATCAATAAACGTTATTCACCACATCAATAGACTTAAAGATAAGAACCATATGATCATCTCAATAGACGCAGAAAAAGCATTCGACAAAGTACAGCATCCCTTTATGTTCAAAACATTAGAAAAACTAGGGATAACAGGAACTTACCTCAACATTGTAAAAGCTATATATGCTAAGCCTCAGGCTAGCATTATTCTAAATGGAAAAAAACTGAAGGCATTCCCTCTAAAATCTGGAACAAGACAGGGATGCCCTCTCTCACCACTTCTATTCAATATAGTTCTCAAAATACTGGCCAGAGCAATTAGACAGACAAAAGAAATTAAAAGCATTAAGATAGGAAAAGAGGAACTTAAATTATCACTATTTGCGGATGATATGATTTTATACCTAGAAGACCCAAAAGGATCTACAAAGAAACTATTAGAGCTAATAAATGAATTCAGCAAAGTGGCAGGATATAAAATCAACACGCATAAATCAAAGGCATTCCTGTATATCATCGACAAAACTTCTGAAATGGAAATGAGGAAAAACACCCCATTCACAATATCCTCAAAAAAAAAAAATAAAATACTTGGGAATCAACCTAACAAAAGAGGTGAAAGATTTGTACAATGAAAACTACAGAACCCTAAAGAGAGAAATAGAAGAAGATCTTAGAAGATGGAAAAATATACCCTGTTCATGGATAGGCAGAACTAACATCATCAAAATGGCGATATTACCAAAAGTTCTCTATAGGTTCAATGCAATGCCAATCAAAATCCCAAGGGCATTTCTTGTAGAAATAGATAAAGCAATCATGAAATTCATATGGAAAAATAAAAGACCCAGAATAGCAAAAGCAATTCTAAGCAGGAAGTGTGAATCAGGAGGTGTAGCGATACCAGTCTTCAAACTATACTACAGAGCAATAGTAACAAAAACAGCATGGTACTGGTACCAAAACAGGCGGGTGGACCAATGGTATAGAATAGAGGACACAGAGACCAATCCACAAAATTACAACTATCTTATATTCAATAAAGGGGCTAAAAGCATGCAATGGAGGAAGGATAGCATCTTCAACAAATGGTGCTGAGAAAACTGGAAATCCATATGCAACAAAATGAAACTGAATCCCCTTCTCTGGCCATGCACTAAAGTTAACTCAAAATGGATCAAGGACCTTGATATCAAATCAGAGGCTTTGCGTCTGATAGAAGAAAAGGTTGACTCCGATCTACATATTGTGAGGTCGGGCTCCAAATTCCTTAACAGGACACCCATAGCACAAGAGTTAATAACTAGAATCAACAAATGGGACTTACTTAAACTAAAAAGGTTTTTCTCAGCAAGAGAAACAATAAGAGAGGTAAACAGGGATCCTACATCATGGGAACAAATGTTTACTCCTCACACTTCAGATAGAGCCCTAATATCCAGAGTATACAAAGAACTCAAAAAATTAAACAATAAGAAAACAAATAACCCAATCAACAAATGGGCCAAAGACCTGAACAGACACTTCTCAGCGGAGGACATACAATCAATCAACAAGTACATGAAAAAATGCTCACCATCTCTAGCAGTCAGAGAAATGCAAATCAAAACCACCCTAAGATACCATCTCACTCCAGTAAGATTGCCATTATGAAGTCAAACAACAAGTGCTGGCCAGGATGTGGGGAAAAGGGTATTCTTGTACACTGCTGGTGGGACTGCCAATTGGTGTGGCCAATATGGAAAGCAGTATAGAGATTCCTGGGAAAGCTGGGAATGGAACCACCATTTGACCCAGCTATTGCCCTTCTCGGACTATTCCCTGAAGACCTTAAAAGAGTGTACTACAGGGATACTGCCACATCGATGTTCATAGCAGCACAATTCACAATAGCTAGACTGTGGAACCAACCCTGATGCCCCTCAATAGATAAATGGATAAAAAAAAATGTGGCATTCATACACAATGGAGTACTACACAGTACTAACAAATGACAAAATCATGGAATTTGCAGGGAAATGGATGGCATTAGAGCAGATTATGCTAAGTGAAGCTAATCAATCCCTAAAAAACAAATGCCAAATGTCTTCTTTGATATAATGAGAGCAACTAAGAACAGAGCAGGGAGGAAGAGCAGGAGGAAAAGATTAACATTAAATAGAGTCATGAGGTGGGAGGGAAAGGGAGAGAAAAGGGAAATTGCATGGAAATGAAAGGAGACCCTCATTGTTATACAAAATTACATAAGAGGTTGTGAGGGGAATGGGAAAAAAAAATAAGGAGAGAAATGAATTACAGTAGATGGATAGAGAGAGAAGATGGGAGGGGAGGGGAGGGGGGATAGTAGAAGATAGGAAAGGTAGCAGAATACAACAGTTACTATTATGGCAAAATGTGGATGTGTAACCGATGTGATTCTGCAATATTTGTAATGTTTTGAATAACCAATAAAAAAAATAATAAATAAATAAAAAATTTTAAAAAATTAGAATTCTGGCAAGATGGTTCATGCCTGTAATTCCAATGACTATGGAGGCTGAGGAAGGAGGACTGCAAACTGGGACTATAGCTCAGAGGGGAAAACACCCTTGGGTTCAATCCAAGTACAAAAATAAAAAAATACACAAACACCTCACATTTATGTCAACTATAGTATGAATTTCAAATCAACTATTTAGAGTGTCTATTTTATATTAGCAAGAATTCCTTGAAATATGTACTGTTCTTACCTTTGGATTTGGGAATTAGCTCTCCACAACTGAGTATCCGTACTTCAGCAAATGGTTTGCTAGCTGCATCTGTTTTCTGGTTTTCTATCTCTCTTACAACTTCTTGGCCAGAAATCACTTGCCCAAAAACAACATGATGCCTAAAAAATCAAATAAAGATGATTAAATAAAAGCTTCTTATTTTAACATTAATTTAAAGTAGGTTATAAAATAGTTGAATTTTTACCCATCTAGATGAGGAGTTGGTTTTGTTGTTCTTTTGGAAGTCATCAGAGAGAAGAATAAAAACAAAGTCAAAGAAAAACAAAGTTAGCATCTCTAAAAAGGAAAACAAAATAACTACATTGAAAACAAAGCAAAACCCAAACTAATCATATGTTACTTTAACATAACAGAATCATATTACCTTAACTTTGAGTAAAAAAGAACGCAAAATATCTGCCACACAATGTATTCCACAGACCCCCACTGCATTGGAGATTCAGCTCAGGCTTGCTTTTACTGCTGAACTACATACCCAGTCCTATTTATTTGCTTATTTATTTAATTTTGAGTCAGGATCTCACTAAATTGCTCAGACTAGCTTCAAATTTGTGATCCTCTTGACTCAGACATAGGTCACCAACCAGGATTGTTTATGTATATATGTATGTATTTTTATGCATTCATTCATTTATTTTTTTTTAAAGAGAGAGAGAGGGGGGGGGGAGAGAGAGAGAGAGAGAGAGAGAGAGAGAGAGAGAGAGAGAGAGAGAGAATTTTTTTAATATTTATTTTTTAGTTCTCGGCGGACACAACATCTTTGTTGGTATGTGGTGCTGAGGATCGAACCTGGGCCGCACGCATGGCAGGCGAGCACGCTACCGCTTGAGCCACATCCCCAGCCCCCATTCATTCATTGATTATGTGATGCTGAGGATCAAACCCATGCCTCATGTATGCTAGGCAAGCGCTCTACCAGTGCTCTACAACCCAGCCCCAACCTGGTTTATTCATTCATTTGTTTGTTTATACTTGCATTCATTCATTCACTCATTCATTTATTTATAGCTGTACTTGGAGAGAATGTCTTTATTTTGTTTATTTTAATGTGGTGCTGAGGATGGAACCCAGTGTTTCACACATGCTAGGCAAGCGCTCTGCCACTGAGCTACAGCCTCAGCCCAACCTGGTTTATTTTTTAGGTCTTCCTAAATTGCTGAGGCTGAGTCTTGAACTTGTGATCCTCCTGTTTCAACCTCTCAAGTAACTGAAAATTACAAGCATAGGCCAACCACACCTGGATACACAATGTATTTTTTAAAAATTTGTTCTTTATAGAAAAGCAATACCTATTTGTTAAAAACCTGGATATAAGCTAGGCAGAGTGGCACACACCTATAATCCCAGAAATCTGGGAGGCCAAGGCAAGAGCTGCTAATTCGAAGTCGGCCATAGCGAAAATTAGTGAGGCCCTAAGCAACATAGTAAGAACGTGTCTCAAAATAAAAAATAAAAAGGCTGGTAATGTAGTTCAGTGGTTAGGTGCCCCTGGGTTCACTTCCTGGTACAAAAAAAAAAAAAGATAAAAAGTCAACATTTTGGTGATGTTATTATCTATTTGTATTTATTGCATAAACTGAGTTCTTCCTGAATGTTTATGGTTTATAAAGTTTCTACTGTATGGACTTATCAAAATTTACCAAGCCATTCTATGATTATGATTTTATGGGGTTAAGACTACTTTTCAGGACTGGGGTTGTGGCTTAGTGGTAGTGGACTTGCCTAGCAGATGTAAAGCACTGAGTTTGATTCTCAGCACCACATATAAATAAAGATCCATCAATGACTAAAAATATATATAAAAATAACTTGGTGGGGAGGGGAGACTACTTTTCAATTTTAATATTTTCAACAGAACAGGGAGAGAGAGGTGGGAATAGTCATATTCGGATAGCCTTCAGACATATTCTGTTCATCGTGAATAGAAATGGTCCACATTAATGTTCACCACTTTAAAAAAAATATGAATTCATTTATTTTATTTTTTTACAATACTAGGGGTCAAATCCAGGGCTTTGTGCATGCTAGGCAAATATTCTTTTTTCTTCCTGCTAATTTTAGATATACATGAGAGTAGAATGTATTTTGACATTTTATAAAGGGAGTATAACTTCCCATTCTTGTATCTGTACATGATGTGGAGTCACACTGGTTGTATATTCATACATGAACACAGGAAAGTTATATCTGACTCAATCTACTATTCCCATCCCCCTTCCTTTCCCTTCATTCCCAATGTTGTCTAATCCAACGAACTTCTATTCTTCCCCCTAGACAATTTTTAAATTAACTGACAATGTTTAAATTTTTTAATTATTTCACCAAGTGCCACTGTGTTTGCCTACAATCCAAGCTACTTAGGTAGAACAGGCAGGAGAAATGCAAGTTTAAGGCTAGCCTAGGTCATACAGAGATAACTCCCAACTCCGGGAAACAAACTAACAAAAGGGTAACCCAAGGGACACTTTCACATGAAAATCCAGGCTTGGAGCCTCTCTGCAATACTTGAAAGTTGTGATACCTGGCACACAGCAATAACTGACCAGAGCCCAGGGTTTCTGTGTTCTTTAACATGTGAATTAATAGTTTAGTTTCTTGTTCCAACAGGATAATTTATGTCACTTGCCTTGGTAGGCTTGAGTTGTTACTCCTGATATAAATTTCCAAGTTGAAGAAAGAAACCTGGATAAAAATTAAAGTTGTGGTGGCATGGTACTGTAGTCCCAGATACATGGGAGGCCAAGACAGGAGGACCACTAAAGCCCAGGAGCTTAGACCAGTATGGGGAGTATAGTGAGAGCCCCCATAAAAGAAAAAAAACAAGAAAAATCAAAACTTAAAATAAGCATATTTTGGCAAATGAACTTCTTTTTCATCCATTTTCCCCCTAGATTACCTTTAAAGTCATGTAGTTAAGAGGGCTGCTATTTGATTATGTACCAGAGATATATTGGAATAACAGATTAAAGATAATTTTAAAAAGAAACTTTATTGGGCTGGGGATGTGGCTCAAGTGGTAGCGCGCTCGCCTGGCATGCGTGCAGCCCGGGTTCGATCCTCAGCACCACATACCAACAAAGATGTTGTGTCCACCGAGAACTAAAAAATAAATATTAAAAATTTAAAAAAAAAAAAAAAAAAGAAACTTTATTGAAAAAGGCATTGGGTATGTATGCAACTGAATTTACTGTTCTACTGTATTAGTTATAACAATTTTATTGCTAAGTACAATAATAAAATAGCATGCCAGTGATCCCATTTACTCAGGTTGTTGAAGTAGGAGGGTCACAAATTCAAGGCCAGCCAGAGTAACTTAGGAAAATGCGGTCTCAAAATAAAATTTAAAAGGCTGGTTGTGTAGTTCAGTGGTGGAGTACTTCCCTAGCATGCATGAGGTCCTGGATTTTCCTTAAATAACAAAATATAGGATTACCATCTAACCTGGGAGTATAAGCAAAAGAACTGAAAACTGAGCAGGGCACCGTGGGGCATGCCTATAATCCCAGTAGCTCAGGAGGCTGAGACAGGAGGATCAAGAGTTCAAAGTCAGTTTCAGCAAAAGCTAGCCCCTAAGCAACTCAGTGAGACCCTGTCTCTAAGTAAAATACAAAACAGGGGCTGGAGTTGTGGCTCAGTGTCCACACTCAAGTGTCCCTGAGTTCAATTCCCATTATCCCCCCACTCAACCCCCCAAAGAACTGAAAGCTGAGAGCACTAGTGTTCACTGTAGTATTACTCATATTAGATAAAAGGTAGAAACAATCCAATGTCCATTAACAGATAATGGGACAAATATGATATATACATAGAGTGTTATTCAGCCATAAAAAGGACTAAAGTTCTGAAACATGCTGCCATGTGAAAGAACTTTGAAAACATGCTAAGTGAAACAAGTCAGACACAAAAGACAAATATTGCATAATTTCACCCAAATGAAATATCTACAATAGGCAAATTCAAGATTAGTAGTTACGGGGCTATGGGGAAAGGAAAATGGTAAAAAAAAAAAAAAAAAACGTGGGATAATAAAACAGCTCTGGAAACAGATTGTGATGACAGCTGTGTAACACTGGGAATTTGATAAACATGCCTGAACTACACAGTTAAGTGTTTAAAAGGCCTCTCAGTGTCTTGGGAGGCTGAGGCAGGAAGACTGCAAGTCAAAAAAGTGGTTAAAAGGCAAGCTTTACAGTATACATAATACAGCAAACTTTTTCTTTTTTGGGGGGTGCTAGGGATTGAACCGAGGGGCGCTTAACCACTGAGCCACATCTCCATCTCTATCTGTATTTTGTATTTTATTTAGAGACAGGGTCTCACTGAGTTGCTTAGGGCCTCACTTTTGCTAAGGCTGCCTTTGAACTCACAATCCTCCTGCCTCCAGAGCTGCTGAGATTACAGGCATGAGCCACCTGCAAGGCTTTTTTTTTTTCTTTTAAAATTGAAGCTTGGGCTAGGAATGTGGCTCAGTGAGAGTGCTTCCCTAGCATGTATTTGTCCCTGGGCTCTACCCAGTGGATGGGTGAATCCACAAATACATAATCTGTGAATTATGAGGATCAGTTGTTTTAACTTTCATAATTAATTACGAAGAGATACTCTATGTAACATAAACATCTTGTTTCTGGTTAATACTGTCCCACTAATTTTAGTATCCATAGAAGATTCTTGCCTTAATCAATTATTACTGTGATGATTACAAAATGGTGAGTTTTCTAACTTCAACATTTCTTTTATGTTTATTAGCTGATGTTTTACTAGGTACGAGCTTTTCTCTTCTCCCTTGTTACTTATTTATTTACAGTACTTCCCACTTAATCTGTAGGGACATGTTACACAATTCCCAGGGGATAACTGAAATTGCAGATAGTTTTGAATCCTACATATACCCAGTAAATGATTTTTTCATATATATACCTACTCTATGGTAAAATTTAATTAAAAAATTAGGCCCAGTAAGAGATTATCTCTGTCACTCAAAATATCTTACTGTACTCATCCTTCCTCTTGCAACAATGAGATGATACAATACCTACACAATGAGATGAAGTGAAATGAATGATGTGGGCACTGTGATGTAGCATCAAGTTACTACGTCAGGGTTATGCAATAACATGACAGCTAATCTAATTATCAAAGAGACCACTGAGTAACTAACAAGTAGGAAGCATATATAGTATGGACACAATCGACAAAGGGATGATTTTTAAGCCAAGTAGAACAATGGGGATTTCATCAAGTCAGTCAAATTTCAAATACATATATTGTTTATTTCTGGAATTTCCTATTTAGTATTTTCAGGGTGACTGTGGGTAACTTAAATTATGGAAAGCAAAACTACACATAAGGCAGGACTACTATGTATCAGTATGGACTCCTGGATTCCTACTTTATTTGAATATAATCTAATAATAATATTGTTGTTATTATATTTTATTTTTGGTACTGAGGATTGAATCCAGGGGCACTTAACCACTGGGCCACATTCCAGCCTTTTCATTTTTTATTTTAGAGGTAAGGTCTCACTAAGTTGCTTAGGGCCTTGCTAAATTGCTGAGGCTGGCTTAAACTTAGGATCCTCCTGCTTCAGCCTTCCAAGCCACTATGATTACAAATGTGCACCACTGTGCCAAGCCTAATAATAATATTAATTCTGATGCTCAACCTGTAATAAATTGGCCAATAGAAATGTATTTAATCTGGCTCTCATGTCCCCTTGACAAATAGACATTATCTAAAAACTTGAGCAGCACTTTTCAACTCCCCTGTTCAATAATTCTTTGTTCTTCCTCATTAAACAATTCCCTGCCTTTATAGGCTTCTCTCTGATTTATTAGTAACCAATGGAAGGCACATGAAGAGAGAACAGAAAATGGGATATGTTAAACCATCAAATTATAAATACTTACATGAAGAATTGTGAACCATTTGTATCTTTCCCTCTGTTGGCCATTGATAAGAGAAATTCTTTGTTGTGTTTAACAGCAAAACTTTCATCTATAAAGAAGTAAAGTTTTCAGTTACATTATAAGCATATAATAAGGATATAAGAAAAAGCATATGAAATCTGAAATAAAATTTCACCTGAATACAAAAAGTAAAGATGAAAGCTATTAAGTTCAACACTCATATGCTTATAGTTTTCCAAGTGATTTTTACATCAATAAAAAAGACAGAAAACATAATTTGTGGGAAAACTAGCCCAATCTCATAGTATCAAAACGATTTTTAAGCCGGGAACGGTGGTGTATGCCTCTAATGCCGGTAGTTAGGGAGGCTAGGACAGGAATGTGAGTTCAAAGCCAGCCTCAGCAAAAGCAAGGCACGAAGGAACCTCAGTGAGACCCTGTCTCTAAATAAAATACAAAATAGGGCTGGAGATGTGGCTCAGTGGTAAAGCGCCCAAGTTCAACCCCAAGTACATGCCCCCCCAAAAGAAAATTAACTATCAGATTAGTTGAAGATAGTTGTACATTAGTGTGTGTGTGTGTATATATATATATATATATATATATATATATATATATTAGTATACATGTATATTATAATAAATAATCTAGTTGAATCAATAACCAAATGAATAAAATGTAAACATTTTTACCTTCAAAAAATCCTCCATAAATAGATTCCCCTCCTCGTCCATTTCCTACAAATGAAAAATAGACTCAGAATTCTCAAGACAGTGAACTCTTTGAAGTTGCTACCTAAACCAACATACTTCCTACAAAGTAGTGTGTGAATGATTTTTGAATCAAAGGACCAACAGCAAATTATAAGATATTAACTTTATATCAGCAATGACAAGATCCCAAATTACCTTCTTTCACTTATGATATGCTGTAATAAGAATGTGATAAAGCATATTAAGATTCTTGGAAAAAACAGTTTTCAGATTCTAATGATGACTACACAGTTTCTTCAACAAGAATAACTTTTTTTTTCAAAGTGTCTTTAAAAATAGTTTTAAGCTGGGTGTGGTAGTGCATGCCTGTATTCCTGTGACTCAGGAGGCTGAGGAAGGAGGATCTCAAGTTCAAGGCCAGTCTCAGCAATTCAGCAAGCCCCTAAGCAAAATACGAGAGATTTGTCTCAAAAAATAAAAAGGGCCAAGGATATCGCTCAGTGGTAAAGTGCCCCAGGTTTCTGAAATCCCTGATATCATGAAAAACAAAAACAAACAAACAAAAAAACCAAACTGTAGTAAGAATTCCAAAATCAAAAACAGCCAACAGATTTAGAGATGAATACAGTTATTATATGTCTAATCCCAACTACTCAGAAGTCTGGAGCAGGGGAATTTCAAGTCTGAGGCTAATACGGGCAATTTATCAAGATCTTGTCTGAAAAATAAAATAAAAAAAGGACTGGAGTGTAGTTCAGTGGTAAAGCTTTTGCTCAGTAAGCATGAGTCCTCAGATTAAAACCCAGTTACAGAAAAGAAGAAAAAAAAAAAAGGGAAACTATTTCCTATGTGTTTTCTTCTTTCATGCCATTCTATGAGTACTTATACAATTTGACCAAAGACTAATTGGAATGAGAATAAAGTCAGACTTCTAAGGATTTGTCTAACATTAAGATCAATGACATACAAAGATTTTAAATATGTGGTTTTCTTCTGTGGGAATCAAGGTCTCACCTTCACTGAAGTCACCACCCTGAACCATAAAATCCTTGACAACTCTGTGGAAGAGACAACTCTTATAATGCAATGGCTTCTGAGTTGATTTCCCTGTCCCCTTTTCACCTGTAGTAGAGAAGAAAAATTAGCAGGATACCTAGTAAACACAAAAATTAAGGAAGTAGTATCAAAGCAAAATTACTTATGAAAGCTTTTGCCCTGTAAAATATAACTACTCTTATATAGATTTCTTTAAACTACAGAACTTTCACTCCCTTCCAGGAAAAAAAAAAAAAAAAGCATTTATCATTTTAAAAAGCCATCCACATCCACATTTTTCGGGCAAGTGCAGAAATCAATCTCAAATAAAATGCACTATAACTAATATTTCTAAGAATTATTAGGGCAACCGAAAATGTGAACAAACCTGTACAAAGACACCGAAAGTTCTCACATGTTTTGGGACACACATCAGAAAATAATTCAAAAACAACTCTTCCAGCTGAAAAAGAAAGTATTTGGTTTAAACTTCTTTACTAATTTAAAGTATTAAATACTAATTTTTAAATATTAACTAGGAACATTAATATTCTTACCAGGTTGATTGTTAATGGCGATGTCAAAAAAACAACGAGGACGCTGAACTTTTATTCCCATTGTTCCAATGCAGACTAAAATAGAAAAGATTTTTCCTGAGTATTTGACAAAATAATTCCATGGAACAAAAATCAGAAATATGAATTGAATTATTTTTATATGTATTTCCATGAGGTAAATCATATGGATTATTAATGCTCTCAGAGGTTAGATTGTGTTTTGTGAAAATAGAAGACTTCAAAGATAAGGCTTAGCCATTATCATACAATAAAATTTTTATTTTATCAACCAAATATAAGATTGCCAGCACAAACAGAAAATTGTATTAAGTTTGTATGACAACTGAACTGACAGGCAGATTACCTTTAAATTGAAAAAAGAACACCAACAAGGGCAATTGATTCAATTCTTTGCTCCTAGAAAGCAAAAATGAGAGTTCTGATTAAAACATGAGGCTTAATAAGAAATAAAAATGGCTGGGGATATATATGCTCAATAGTGGAGCTGCAAGTACTGTTGGTAGGAGGAATTCTAAACACCATCAAAAATAAATCATCTATAAAGAACAAAGTAGAATTTTTGTTTAGGTACTGGGGATTTAACTCAGTTGTTTAACCACTGAGCCACATCCTAAGCCCTTTTTATTTTGAGATAGGATCTCTCTAAGTTGCTAGGGCCTCAATAAGTTGCTGAGACTGGCCTTGAACTTACAATCTTCATACCTCAGCACCCCAAGTTGTTGGGATTACATCTGTGAGCCACCACACTGAGCAGGGTAGAGTATTTTAATAATAGTAATATATGGTAGATATAAATGCTAAAAAAAAGCACAACAATAAGTTTTACTCATTACATGAGGCTACTTTTTTTTTTTTTTTTTTTTTTGGTACTTGGGATTGAACTCAGGGCCACTTGACCACTGAGCCACATCCCCAGCACTATTTTGTGTTTTATTTAGAGACTGGGTCTCAATGAGTTGCTCAGCTCATCACTTTTGCTGAGGCTGGCTTTGCACTCTCAATCCTCCTATCTGACTTCTGAGCTGCTGGGATTACAGGCGTGAGAAACGGTGCCTGGCGAGGCCAGTTTTTAATCATGAGCAATTGCCTTTCCTGATGTGCTATTATAGACATACCAATGAGGATTATACTGTGTAACAGGTTTATCTACATAGCAGATACTTATTTTTAATAGAACTTTTTTTCTGGTAAGGCCCTTATTTTTAAAACTTGAAATTTTGAATGTAATATCTGATGGGGGTAGAGAGTTTAAGGTGAAGAACAGATGAAACAAAGCCAATAAGTTAAATAGTATACAAACTGACAATAAAAATGACATTTTCAACTTTCAGAAGCAACTAACTAAAATGTATATGCTTTTATGAAAATCAGTTTATCTAAACTAAGCTGGTGGCTCAGCAAACAGTACACTATATTTTAGGCCCAGGGAAACTCTAAAAGATTTATAGGCTTTATCCTGTGTAGATCTCTCCCCTGGGCCACCCCCCCCCCCCACCCTGCCAGCTATGAACTGAACCCAAGGTCTTGCTCATGCTAACCATGTGCTCTTTTGCTGAGCTATATCCCACTCTCTTAATTGAAGTTTTTACTGAGACAACTGTAGATTCACATGCAGTTAAAGGAAATAATAGATCCAGTATAAATTTCACACAGTTTCACCCTGGTATAGTCTAGATAAACATTCCCCAAAAGTGCATGTATTATTAAAGATTTGGTCCCAGGGTGGTGCTGCTGACAGGTAATGGAAGCATTTAGGAAATAAGGCCTAGTGGAAGGGGATTGTGAGACTCCAGCCTCTTGTCTTTTTCTCTTTGCTTCCTGGTTGATGGGTATAAGCACTTCTGTTCTACCACTTGTACTTATGCCATGTCTTCTCACAGGCCTAAAGTAATTCGTGCCCTGTCTTGGACTGGAACCTCTAAAACCATGAGCCAAAATAAACCTTTTCCCTTTACAAATTAATTATCTCAGGTATTTAATTACAGTAATGCAAAGTTGCTTAATATACTCCTAATGAGAACATTTTGCAAAATCTTTATATCATAGTAAAACTGAGGCTGACACAACCTACCTATCATCTATCTTACTAACATGTCCCTAGTTTAACCTACACAATTTTATCATTTGTGTAGGTTCACATACTAACCCTTATCAATTTTACATAAACCACAAGTCAGAGCATTCAACAAAAGCAATGGAAAAGTGAGGGATGAAACCTCTTTGTCCAAATTACCAACAATGACAAAAATGCAAATTATATGTATTAACCTATTTGTTTAGTGTTGTTAATGCGAATTAGGGATTAAATTATATAAAAGATTATTTTGCGTTTGAATTCAGTCAAAGTATTCGTATATTCACTTTGGAATTACTGCATGGAAAAATATCATTTTCTCCTAACTTTCTCCATCTCAAAATTCTAACAGATATAATGGATAGTGGTATTGTTTTAAATAAAACAAAAAGATTATCTTTCAAATCCTCCAGAATTCTACAGACACAAATTTTCTTTTCTTTTTTATTTTGAGAGAGAGAGAGAGAGATTTTTTAATATTTATTTTTTAGTTTTCCGCGTGCACAACATCCTCGTCTGTATGTGGTGCTGAGGATCGAACCCGGGCTGCACGCTTGCCAGGCGAGCCACATCCCCAGCCCCAGACACGAATTTTCTTAAAAAAAAAAAAAAAAGAAAACCCAAAAAACACATGCCTGCAATCCCAGCGGCTCAGGAGGCTGAGGCAGGAGGATCACGATTTAAAGCCAGTCTCAGCAAAAGTGAGGCTCTGTCTCTAAGCAGCTGGGGATGTGGCTCAGAGAAAAGTGCCCCTGAATTCAATCCCCGGTACCAAAACAACAACAACAACAACAAAACCTAGCAACTTTATAGTGTCCTGCTAAATTTGTTGCAATATGTCTTTATGTATATAGTATTTTGCTTGCTGTATATTTGGAATTGAGAATACTATGACTCCACAAATATGAGGAAACTATCCAATCTTACAGGAAAACATTAAATTACTACTTAATGGCAGTATCCAATTACATTTTATCTTCTAAACAATTTTTGTAGGCCTTCTTAAATTTTCTAGTTTGGGGATGAAGAAAGAGCCAGAAATAGAATTTTTTATACTATTTTCCTCCAAAGAAACTTCTATAGCTTTTTTTTTTTTTTTAATTACAATGTCACAGGTGGTGATTTCTATTCATATGTGTTTAGGTACAGTACTGCCAAAATCATGCCAAACTTCTTACTATTACTCTTAATACCTTATAATAGTTTATTCTTAAAAACAAACTCCAAATTTGAAAACAAGGCAAAAATGATTAAAGCTGAAAAAAAGAACTCCATTTGCCCATAACCTTTCAGACAAAATCTTTGATGATTTAAGTTTCTCAATTCCTAGATACAATGTAAACAATCTTATATTTGTGGGACTTGGAAAATGGAATGACTATCACCACTAATTTATGGAGTTTGAATCGGTTGGGGCTACTAGGATAGTGATTTATTCTGTTCCTTGATCTGAATGAACACTGTGTACAGGCAAGTTTACTTGTGAAAAACGTTGAGCTATGTGCAGAAATTTCTGTACTTTTCAGTATACTGTCATATTTCAATAAAAAGCTTATTTTGTTAAAAATAATAAATATATCTAAAACAAAACTCTTTATTCTCCTCCTACCCTCATTCCCTCAAATAGACAGTAATCATTATTCCTGTTCCAGATGATAAGTCTGAAAACTTGGTAGTCATCTTTGGTTTCACTCTCCCTCACACCTCATTTTCCAAACCATTTAAAAATAGATGAATCTAACTTCAAAAACTATGCTAAATAGGGGCTGGTTTGTGGCTCAGTGATAGAGCACTTGCCTAGTACATGTGAGGCACTGTGTTTGATCCTTAGCACCACATATAAATAAATAAATATTAAAATGAGATTTTTTAAAAAAAGAATGCTTTAAAAATTATCCTAAATAGTCTATCTTTACAAATATAGTCCTTCCTTATCTGGACTATTGCAACATCCTCCCACCTAGTTTTTTTTTTTTTTTATTTTAGTCCTGTACTATTATCCACAGAATAACCAAAATGAAATGATTCTTTCAAATCATAAATCTTAGCCAGATATGGTGGCCCATACCTGTAATCACAGATGCTCAGGAGGCTGAAGTGGGAGGATACCAAGTTCCAGGTCAGCCTCAGCAAATTAATGAGCCCACTAATTTGAGCCCATGTTAAAAAAAAAAAAAAAAAACACGGTAAAAAGGGCTGAGCATGTAGATCAGTGGTAGAGTGCCACTGGGTTTTATTCCCAGGATTGGAATCAAATAAGTAAGGTAGACATGACAGTACACTCCTGTAATCCAAAGAGACTCAGGAGACTGAAGCAGGAGGATAGAAAGTTTCAGGCTCAGCAACTTAGTAAGACCCTAAGCAATTTAGCAAGATCCTGACTCAAAAAAAAAAAAAAAAAAAAGTCTGGAAATGTAGCTCAGTGATAAAGCATGCCTGGTTCATAAATGCATATATAAATAAAATTTATCATGTCTTTTAAAACTCTAATGTCTTACAATCACACTTAATTAAAATGTTTTCCATGGACTTTAAGGCTCTAAACAGTACTGCCCAACAGAAATATGAACCACATATGTAGTTTTAAATTATTTTAGAACCACATTTTAAAAAGTAAAAACTGGTTAAATTCTGTAATGTATTTTATTTTAACTCGGTGTATCCAAAAGATTATCAATATATAACTGACACAAAAATATAATTAAGATATTTTACATTCTTTTTTATACCAAGTCTTAAAAATCCAGTGTATATTTTATACTTTCAGTGTATCTCAATTCAAGCTAGCCTCATTTCAAATGCTCTGTAACCACAAGTAGCTCATGGTTAATGTATTACAATTACATAGTCTAAATATTTTATCTCTTATTGACCCATACAACTTTACCCCCTACCACTTTCTTCAACATTACTTCAGTCACACTGGTACTCCCGCTGTTCTTCAAATATCCCATGACCTATTTCCTTGTTTTTTCCTTTATTTACTATTCCCTCTATGTGGAACAAGCTTACTCCAAATTTTCACATGGCTCATTCCCTCATTTAGGTTACTGCTCGGGTAGCACCTTCTCTTCATAAAGGCCATCCCTGACTATTCTATCCAAAACAGTAACACCCTTTTCTTCTGCTTTATTCTCCCCACCCACCCCAGTTAACTGGCATTTTATTATAAATTCAAGTGTAAAAAAAAATCTTTATTTTGTTTATTTATTTTTATGTGGTGCTGAGGATTGAACCCAGTGCCTCACATGTGTAAGGCAGGTACTCTGCTACTGAGCCACAACCCCAGCCCCTAAATTCAAGTTTTTATATCAATCTCTTCTCATAAGAATATAAGTTCTATGACATGACAGACTTTAAGTCTTAGTCCCCTCTTCACCCCCTAGTGCTACAAACAGTGCTGAGCACACGGCAGGTAATCGCTATTTATTAAATGAATGAATAAATGTGAGAGGATAAGGACAGTAAGGCTCCAACATTAAAACAACAATAAAAATGGAAACTCCCCAAATATATCATAATGGGAGAATAGGTGAATAAATTATGATATGTACATGTTATTTAAAAACTATTTGGCAGTTCAAAAGTGGTATATAACAGCCAGATATAGTGGTGCACACCTATAATCCCAGCTACTTGGAAATCTGGACAACTTAGATTCTCTCTCAAATAAAAAATATTAAAAAGGCAGGATATGTAGTACAGTAGTAGAGTGACTTGGGTACAATACCTAGTATCAAAAGAAAGAAAGATAGAAAAACAGAAAGGAAGAAAGAAAGAAAGAAAAAGTTGTATATACTTAATCCAGGGCTGGGATACAGCCCAGTGATACCAGATGTTTGCTTAGCATAAGTGAAGCCTATTTTATCAAAAAACAGTCTTATTTAGATAATCCAAGAAACCTACCCAAGGCCCTAACAGTCCCTTCAAAAAAAAGATGCACAGAAGTACTTTTTTAGCACCATAAAATATCCTACTTCTACAGATAAAGGTCTCAAGAATACATATAAAAACTGCAAATAGCATTTCTTCAAACGAATCAGTATTAAGGACAGAAGTCAATGGCATCTTTAGCTCTAACTGTGTTTCAAATTTTGCAATGAGAATAGGTTCAATTGTTAGTTCACCAACTGAAAATTAATAAAACAAAAATAGTAGAAAATATATGAAAACATTAAGATATTATCTCTATCTGTAATTCCAGTAGCTCAGGAGGCTGAAGCAGAAGGATCACAAGTGCAAAACCAGCTTTAGAAACTTAGTGAGATCCTATCTCAAAAATTAAAAAAAAAAAAAAAAAAAAAGGCTGGGAATCTGGCTCAGTGGTAAAGTGCCCTGGGTTCAACCCCTGGTAACAAACAAACAATAATATTGAAGAAGAGTGGGGAAAAAAAGATTCTATCCCTAACTAAATGGGTTATAGATGAGTTTTTTATTTATTTTTTTTCCATATCTCAGGTTGTGTAAAACACTTATAAAAGAAACTCTTCAAAAGAGTTTAACTTCCCAGACTCGGTGGCACACACCTGTAATCCGAGTGGCTCAGGAGGCTGAGGGAGGAGGATCACAAGTTCAAAAAGCCAGCCTCAGCAACAGCGAGAGGCTAAGCAACTCAGTGAGACCCTGTCTCTAAACAGAAAAATAATAGTTAAAAAAAAAAAGAGCTTAACTTATTGGGCTTCATTTGAGTACAATATGTCAAACTGCATTCTACTGTCATGTGTAACTAATTAGAACCAAAACAAACAAACAAACAAAAAGAAAACAACAAAAAAGAGAGCTTAATATTTTTTAAGTGTCTCACTTTCATGATTGTTATTGCTGTTTAAGATTTATCTAAGCCTAAACTGAGCCAGGCATTGTGTCACATGACTATAATACTAGCAACTGGGGAGGCTAAGGAAGGAAGACATCAATTTTGAGGTAAGTCTATGCAATTAAGCAAGACCTTGTCACAAAATAAGAAATAAAAAGGGCTCGTGAAGTTGCTCAGTAGTACAGTGCCTCTGAATTCAATCTCCAGTACTGCATAAAAACAAAGGGATTTAATCTAAGCTGAGCACAGTGGCACATGCCTGCAATCCCAACTACTCAGTAGGCAGAGACAGGAGAATCTCAAGTCTGAGATCAGTTGAATTACTTATCAGGACAAAAAAAAAAAAAAAAATCAGTCTCAAAACAAAAAGTAAAATGGCTCAGGATATAGATCAGTGGTAGATTTGTAGTACTGGGAACTGAATCCTGAGGATTCAGTTCCCAGTACTCAGGATTCAGTTCCCAGTATTACAAATAAATAAATATAATATTTTAAAAAAGACTTAAGACTAGATGATCTTAGGAAACAATCTTTTCACAAAATTGTGTGCCACACCCCCAAGTGGAAACTAAGCAAAATACATGTGAATATTTCCTAATCACTGAATATCAAATAAATTTTAGATTTACTAAAAATGAAGTAAATAATGGAGATAAAGACTTGAACTCTGCTCCATATGTGTAATATGAATTGTAATGCATTGTTTGTCATATATAACAAATTAAATTTTTTTAAAAATTTAAAAAAGACTTGAACTCATGGAAAACATATTATTCCTATTTGTCTTGAGGAAATTAGAAAAAATATTTTCAACAAATCAATGCATTGATTTTTTAACAGTAGAACAATTGGGCTGGGAATGTGGCTCAGGCGGTAGCGCGCTCGTCTGGCATGTGTTCGATCCTCAGCACCACATACCAACAAAGATGTTGTGTCCGCTGAGAACTAAGAAATAAATATTAAAAATTCTCTCTCTCTCTCTCCTCTCTCACTCTCTCTTTAAAAAAAAAAAAAAAAAGAAAAGAACAATGCATATGCATAGAAATGGTGCCAGTAGGACAATACTTTGAGAGAGCTGTCCTACTCAATGCAGTACAGAACTTTAAGCAACCCTGGCCCTGACTATTAAGTATCAGTCACTATGACAACCAAAAAACCTCACTGTCCTTCTGCCCCCCAACTTCAAGAACCACTACCGATGGTGTCCACATACCAAACAATAAGCACAAGGCCACTTAATGGGATAAACAGATAATTTGCAAAAAGTGAAATAATTATAATAAAAGGGACCTTCAATGTGATATGATAAACTAGAAACAATGAATATAGATAACAATTTTAAATCAAAGTCTTTGATATATTTTTCATAATAATGAATAATTAGAAAAAAACTAAAATGTTTAACGTAACAGTTAACTAGTTCATCTGATGGACTACCTCTGAACACACAAGTGTTTTTTAATAACACAGAAAAAAGAAGTCTGTTAAATACTAAATGAAAAATTTAAAAACTAACATGGCTGGGATTTTAAGCTTAAAAACTACATACAGGAGTTGTCACTACATAATAGTAAAAAAAAAAATGTCCAGTAACAGGAATTACTAAAATAAATAATATGCTCATGAAGCAAAATATCATCTAGCCAGTAGAAATCTTATTCTTTTAAATTTTTTAATTTATTCTTTTTAGTTATACATGACAGTAGAATGTATTTTGACACAGCATACATACATGGAGTATACCTTCTCGTTTTTATGGTTATGTTGTGAAGTTACACTGGCTATATATTCATATAAGAACATAGGAAAGTTATATCTGATTAATTCTATTGTCTTTCCTATTCCCATCCCCTGTCCCTCCCCTCCATTCCCCTTTGTCTAATCTTCCCTACCCCCCACATACCATTTATTGTAAATTAGCATCTGCATATCAGGGAGAATATTTGGCCTTTGGATTTGGGGGACTGACTTAAGAAATCATATTCTTACACATTAAAATCACAAAGACATTTTTCACTTATTGGAGTGACAAAAACAAAAATTACTGACTGTCTCATAGATTGTTCCTGCTAGTGAACAGGTAGATTAATACAATCCTTTGCCAATTTAACAACATATCAACTTTGACTCAGTAATACCACTTCTAAAAGTTTGTAGGAATTTTTTAATGTATATTCTTACAAATTTGCAAAATAGAGAATGTACAAGTTATTCAATGCACCATGATTTGCAACAGTAAAAGGCTGTAAGTCTAACTGGCCATCAAGGAAGGACAGTCACAGAAATCTTAGTATATTCAAACATTTGTATACAATGTACATGTACAGGTTACACAAACTGTAGTATATACCATACAATGTACAGAGCTATAAAAGAGTGAAGATAGCTATACTGCTAATCCAAGATATTAAAAAGAGGGTGGTGCAAGCTAGGGAACAAATATGTGCATAATTTGTGTTCCTGGCATATTTTTATTTTATTTACTTATTTTGCAGCACTGAAGACTGAATTCAGGGGTGCTCTACCACTGAGCTACATCCCCAAGCACAACCCAAACCACCCCCTTATAGATAGTCCTGCTAAAATGCTAAGGCTGGCTTCAAACTTTCCATTGCCTTACACAGACTTTTGAGTTGCTGTGATTATAGGCGACCACCATGCCTGGCTGTTCTTTGTATATTTTTATTTACTTTTTAAAATGAGTTCAAGTTTATCATTTAGTCTTTTTAGTGCTTCACACTCAATAAAGACCACGAGTGACCAAGAATTGCATGCAAACAAAACAGAAAAATTGAACACCAATGTCTTCTTTCTTTCCTAATATTTTAAACACTGTTTCTTAAAAGTGTTCTCAGAATCCACCTCCATTTGAATAAAATTCAGTGTGTTGGGGCCAATTAGAACTATGCATCACAGTTGGGTTTGTAGCCATTTACTTACAGGTCATGCACATGATAATTATTCCTTAATAAACATCAATATTCCTTTCTTTTTTATTTTTTTTTTTAGAGAGAGAATTTTTTTTTTTAATATTTATTTTTTAGTTCTCGGCGGACACAACATCTTTGTTGGTATGTGGTGCTGAGGATCGAACCCGGGTCGCACGCATGGCAGGCGAGCGCGCTACCGCTTGAGCCACATCCCCAGCCCTCCTTTCTTTTTTAAAAAAATATTTTATTTTTTAGTTATAGTTAGACACAATACCTTTATTTTTTTATTTTTATGTGATGCTGAGGCTGGAACCCAGGGCCTCACACATGCTAGGCGAGCACTCTACCACCGAAAGCCACAACCTCAGCCAATCAATATTCCTTTCAATAGTTTCTTATTTTTCCTCCTCCCTGCAGCAAATCTTTTTTTTTTTTGGGGGGGGGGTGGTGCTGAGGATTGAACCCAGGGTCTTGTACATGAGAGGCAAGCACTCTACCAATGGACCTATATCCCCAGCCCAAATCTAATCTTTTTAGTTTTCTAAAATTTTTATTATTTTTTATTATTAGAGCTTTATAATTATACTCAGTAATTGCGTTCATCTCAACAAATTCATATACGCATAAAAACTGATTTCAGGTATGATTCCCCCCCCCACTTTTCCCTCCCATCCTCCTTCTTCTCTCCAGCTTTGTATAATACATTTTTAAAAGGAAAACAATTAAAAAAAAAAAACTCCAAAACAAAACTCTGTATATATTTGCTTAATTCAGAGACATCTGGCAGGATACAGTCCATGTCTAATCCCAGCTACTAAAGAGTCTGAGGTAGGAGCATTACAAGTTCCAGGCCAGCCTGGGCAACTTAGTGAGACCCTAGTTCAAAAAAAAAGTGGGGCTGAGAGGAAGGTAGGGGATAGATGTCAGTGGTACAGCACCTGTCTCACATGCTGATGGGAGAGGAAAGGGGTAGTTAGGAAAGAGGAGTAAAAGGAAGGCGTGTTTCGTTTTGTTTTTCAGTTGTAGATAGGACACAGTTACTTTATTTTACTTATTTATTTTTATGTGGTGCTGTTGTACCACAACATAAACCACAACCCCAGTCCTAGAAGGTTTATTTTTGTTTTTGTTTTAAACTATATAACCTTCCATACCTTTTCAACTTGATACTACACAAATATATAATCCATTAAAATTTTTTAAATGGAAAAAAATTAAAAAGAAAATCATCAAAGACTACGAATTAGATGAAAATGCAAACTAGTAAACAACATAATTATAAATCACAAGTTCATATATATCAGTATACCGAGAAAACAATAGGAGGCGTTACACTAAAACATTAATAACAATTAGGTTTGGACCATGAGTTTGAGGACATTTTCTTATGCATTTTTAATTTCTATAATTTTTTCAACAGATACTAATTTTATAATCAGGGAGAAATATTTTAAAATATTATAAAGTTTTTTTTTTTTTTTTTTTGCCTATAAATAGTGAAGACCTTTTTAAAGAGTAATTCTAGCTGGGTACAAGGGTGGCCGTTGGGAGGCCCAGGCACAAGGATTCCAAGTTCGAAGTCAGCCTGGGCAATTTAGTGAGATTCTGCCTCAAAATTTAGAAAAAAAGGTGGGGGTTGGGGAGGAAGGAGCAGCTCAGGGGTAGAGTGCCTCTGGGTTTAATCCCAGTCCTGAAAAAAATAATAATTCTAATACATGTACAAACAGAAAGAAACAGGATTTTACAACATTACTAGTAACAGTACACGGTGCCTTTGGAAACAATACATGAAATCCTTAAGGGCTTACAGTTTGAACCAGTAAAAGTCAAATACAGGGAATTTGGGAACTACTCCAAAATTTAGAAAGCCTTCAAGTATAAAGTTGGCTTAGAACTCTTCTTAGTAACACATAATCAGAAGCAAACTATTTGATTGTATAAAAACAAGGTTAAATTATGGTTTCTAGTTCAACAAAATACAGTTATTAAGGCAATGCTTAGGTAAGGATGTAGGGGAAAAGGTACTCTCATACACTGTTGATGGGACTGCAAATTGGTGCAACCACTCTTAGACAATTTGGAATGGAACCACCATTTGACCCAGCTATCTCACTCCTCAGTCTATATCCATCTATACCCAAAGAACTTAAAATCAGAATACTATAGTGACACAGCCACATCAATGTTTATAGCAGCACAACTCACAAATTCACAAATTTGTGAATTCACAATTCATAAAAATAGCTAAACTATGGAACCAACCTAGATGCCCATCAATAGATGAACGGATAAACTGGAGTATATATACACAATGGAATATTACTCAACACTAAAAGAGCATAAAATCATGGCATTTATAGATAAATGGATGGAGCTGGAGAATATCATGCTAAGCAAAGTACACCACTCCCAAAAAACCAAAGGCCAAATGTTTTCTCAGATTAGTGGATGCTGATCATAATGGGGGCGGGGGAACATAAGCAGAATGCAGGAATTTTGGATTGGGCAAAGGGGAGGCTGGGGCAGGAAAAATGGTGGACTGAGATGGACATCACTACCCTATGTACACGTATGATTGCATGAATGGTGTGACTCTATCAGAGAACTGAAAAGTTGTACTTCATTCGTATACAATGATTTGAAATGCATTCTGCTATCATGTATAACTAAGTAGAATAAAAAGAAAAAAGAAAAAAGGCAATGCTCACCAGGATTAACTATATAGAAAATGTTCTTAAATCAAGATGGAGCCAGGTGCAGTGGCATGCCTGTAACCCCACCAACTCCAAAAGGCTGAAGCAGCAGGATCATCAAGTACAAAGTCAGCATCAGCAATTTTAGCAAGGCCCTAGGTAACTTAGTGAGACTGTTTCACTACGGGCTAGGCAATCCTATCACCCACACCGCCAAAAAAATCAAGATGGGCTAGAGGTATAGCTCAGTAGTAGGATGTGTGAGGTCTCGAGTTCAATCCCTAGCACCCATCCTCAAAAAGATCAAGATATAAAACAATATATGAATATCATCATAACCACATAAAGTATTCCAAATCTTCAAGATCAGGGAAAGATTTACAAAGAGAAAAAAAGGATGAAGAAAAAAATCATTATTTCATTTGGTTTGAAGACTGTAGGACTTTTGCTTGACTTCTTCCTACTTGTCTTTAATTAAATGAATTGAAGAAAAAAAATATTAATAAAAAGAAAATAGCCAAAGACAGTGGCACATACCCACAATCACAACAGCTTGGGAGGCTAAGGCAGGAGGATTTAAGTTCAAATCTAGCCTTAGCAACTTAGTAAGATCCTGTTTCAAAATAAAAAATAAAACAGAGCTGTGGATGTGGCTTACTGGCTAAACAGCCCTGGGTTCAATCCCTAGAACCAAAAAACAAAAGACCAAACCTACATACATAGAGACTCCTCTAGAAAAATGTACATGTGGGGCTGGGATAGTGGCTCAGCAGTAGGGTGCTTGCCTAGCACAGGCGGGACCCAGGTTCTATCCTCAGCACACATAAAAATAATGGCATTGTGTTGTGTCCATCTACACCTAAAAAATAAATATTTTAAAAAAAGAAAAATGTACATGTATTGAGATTCTATCACCCAAGGACATACTTTTCACAGAAATTAATTAAAATTATTTTCCTGAAATTAAAAATCAAGTATCCTTTAAGAAAGAGGGAAGACAGTAATTATTCAAGTTACTACACAAATCCACTGAATATGTAAATGCTCAAATATTAACAAACTTAAAACATTATTAAAATGCTACTAATTGCTACTCATTACAAAGAGCTCACTAACTGGTAATGAAAAATAGGATACAATATTTCCTCTAGAATTATGATTCCCAGATATTACTAAATAATATCTAAAATCAGACACAGTTGAAACAACCATCTGGTCAACTTTCAGTTCTTTAAGAAAAAGTAAAAAGAAAAACAATGCTGAGAGCTACCAAAAATACAATTCGGGCTGGGGATGTGGCTCAAGCAGCAGTGCGCTTGCCTGGCACGCGTGGGGCGCTGGGTTCGATCCTCAGCACCACATAAAAAAAATAAAGATGTTGTGTCCACCAAAAACTAAAAAAAATAAATATTAAAAAAACCCTCTTTCTCTCTCTCTTTAAAAAAAAATACAATTCAGGAAAACATTGCAACCATAAAAATTTAAATAAAATAATCCATGAATTGCCTAAGAATACTAGAAGACAAAGCTTTCAGAGTATTCTGTCAATTTGTCACAAATCTGTTCAGTCTGAATGAGCTGCAGCTGTATCTACAAAATACAGATTTACATTTTTCTTGGAAAAATAATTACCACACCTGGCAGTGTGCCCCATTTCTGTACAGCAATCAGCATAACCTGCTTCCATCAGAGGAAATATGTATGTTCTATTTTGACCTACTTCATTGCTTATTAGCTGTTACCATTCATCATCTCCCTGACCTCATGAACTCACCTCATCTGGCTGACTTCCTCAGAAATTTAAATATGAGAGAAAGAATTTACTTTTCTCATAACAAAAATTTTTAATAAGAAGCAATAAAGTCAATAAGTTCAATGAAAAAAGTAGGTCATATAAAAATATACAAAATCCTGGGTTGGGTTTGTGGCTCAGTGGTGGAGAGCTTGCCTGGCACATGTGAGGCTCTGGGTTCGATTCCCAGCACCACATAAAAATAAACAAAATAAAGATATTATGTTCATGTATAACTAAAAATATTTTTAAAAATACACAAAATCCTAACATTTATATTTTAAAATAATTTTATACATTCTACTTTTTGTTAAGCAAATGATTAAGTTGTTCATGTTTGTCAACAATATCAGTCATGTACACAGTAACATTTAAAATATCTAAAAATGCTAAAATTTCTAAATTTCTGCAACAAATACATTTCAAATAATAAGAGGTAACAAGTTCATTTTGCAGTTTCACACATAAAACAATTTCTGTATTCATCCTAATATACTGAAAGATGCCAGGAAAGAGAGTACAAGGATATATATATGGGCAGTAATTACTAAATTATATGGCAAATGATATAGGGTTTTTAATTAGGCAATAAATAATGCAGTGACTTCTTTACATTCAAAATTATTTGGAAATTTCACACAGTGAGCATATCACCGAGTCTTGAAAAGAGTAATTCTTTTCAACTATGAAGATGCTAAGCAAGTCTCTGCCCCTTCTGATTTCTCTGGCTAATTCCTATGTCTTCCAAGATTCAATTTAACCAGAATATACTCCCCGGCAACTTTACTCTGACTCTTTAAGGCTTACACGATCCTCCTTCATTGAACCTCATCTGGCTGACTTCCTCATAAACTTGCAATCCTACTGTCTCAAGTCTTCCAGGCCCCTTAATGTTTTACCTGCAATTATTTACTTTTTTTTGGTACTAAGGATTAAACCCAGAGGCACTTGACCACTGAGCCACATCCCCAGCCCTGTTTTATATTTTATTTAGACACATTTATTTAGGAACTCACTGAGTTACTTAGTTTCTCGCTTTTTGAAGATGGCTTTGAATTCGTAATCCTCCTGCTTCAGCCTCCAAAGCCACTGGGATTTCAGATGTACGCCACCAGCCTGGCCAAATATGTATTTTTTATAATGATAAATTTATCCCTCACTTTTTGGAGACATACCTATATCATTCTAAACCCACTTTATTTAATCCAGTAATTCTAAGATTTAAAAAAAAATCACAGATTTTTGGAGCTGGATGTGTGGCATACACCTGTATTCGAAGCTATTCAGGAGACTGAAGCAGGAGGCTCACAAGTTCAAGGCCAGCCTGGATAACAGAATGAGGCCCTGTGTCACAATAAAAAATAAGTAAAAAAAGGTTGGGGATGTAGCAAAGTGATAAAAGCATTTGCCCATGATGCATGAGGTCGTGGGTTCAATCCCTAGTACGGAAAACACACACATACACACACACACACACACCAAAACAAAAACAAAAACCACAGAAATATAGACTTTTGGAATTTGAAGGAATTTTAAGAGTAATCCAACCCAATCTTCTAATTTTACAAATGAAGAAGAGGCCTAGAGAACTGAAGTGAATGCCTCAATATCACAAGGGGAAAAAAAGTAAAAGTTCTAGTTGGTACTAGACAACTTCACTGTAGATGCTAGTTTATTTATAACAATGCAGATAATGGCTTATTAAATTTTATTTTCTACTATGTCACCATAATGCAACAGTTAATTATGAACAAATCTGAAGTTAAAATGTATATAATCAACAGAAGCAATAATATATAAGCAAACGTTTTACTCACATTAATCATTTTAATATCTAAAATTGATATTTAGCCCAGTGGTAGTGTATGCCTACAATCCCAACTACTAGAAAAATCAAGACAGGAGGATAGTAAGTTAGAGGCCAGCCTGAGCAACTTAATGAGACCCTGTCTCAAAATAAAAACCGGGCTAGGGATGTACCTCAGGAGTACAGTGTTTGCCCAGCCCACAGAGACTGTGAGTTCAACCCCCATTCCCCCTCCCAACTTTTATGTATTACATACTTAAGTTTCAAAGATCATTGTGATCATTTTAAGTTACCACTTAAAAAGTGCAAAAGGCTCCTTATTAGTAAAAGCACAAAGTCCCAGTTACAGCAGTGTCTGAATATTCACAGTATTGCCTATAATAAATCAAGATTTAAGTTTTTTGCTTTACAGAAATAAAAACACACAAAGTTCTTATGTTGACCACATATACCTTAAACCTAGGAAAAATCACTGATACTTAGAAAGAAAAAGGAAAAAAAAAAAAAAGAGGGGCTAGGACTATAGCTCAGTGGCAGAGCACTTGCCTAGCATGTGTGAGGCATTGGGTTCCATCCTTAGCACCACATAAAAATAAACAAAGGCATTCTGTCCATCTACAACTACAAAAAAATTTTCTTTTAAAAAGAGAATGTAAGCTTAGTGCTAATATTATCAGTTAAAAAAAAAAAAAAGCACATAATTCCACCACATAGCAAAAAGATCTGCCACAGGCTCTTCAAATCACTTGAATTAATTACCTGTGGATTCTTACTACAAATTAAGAGATATTTCAATACATTGAATAAAGAAGTCTAAAAATAGACAATCTTATGATTTTGTTGAAATATGCTATTTGTAAAACAGGATTTCCTTATTAGTTAAAAAAAATCAACATGTAATTTTCCTAAAAGGGGCAACTACTGAAATAATCTTAGGTAGTGTTTTGATAACAAGATTAGTTCATCCTTTTATAATGAATGGCTGCCAGCTTCCTTTTGCATAAAGAATAGATGCTGCCTCACAGAATAGCTAATTAAAAATATCAAACTATGTAGAGATCATCTCTTCTGCAAGATCATAGTAGTAAACACCCCCCCACACACAAAAGGCCTTTAAGTCAAAATAAATTCCTTCAAACCCTTCACTAAATGGACAATCACTAAGCTGTCACTGAAAGCCAATTTTACACACAATTTAGTAAACCTGAGTTTTATTTTTCAAGCCCAGAGCTTATGACAGATGGAAATCAAAACAATATCACTTTGCAGCTGGAATAAAACAAACAAACAAAAAAAACTAAGGCTTGGAAAAAAATGACTGAGCCAGAAACGTCCAAATTTTATAATCTAGGAAGTTTGCATACTTGTACACACTTGCCAACAGGGAAGGCAACCCTGATCACTTCTTGCAGGAGATTAAAAAAAGCCTTAGGAAGCTACCACAACAATAGAAAAGCACAGAATCCTTTGAGACTCTATAAGATCCCTGGGAATCAATAATTATAATTCATAAAGAAATTGCTAGGCAATGTGCAATAAATTCTGCTTAAGACAGAGGTATGTAAACTGTAGAAATAATTCCATCCCAAACAGTTACAATAAGGAGAGTGGTGCTAAAACAGCAAATTTTCAGGTATATAAAAAAACAGACAAGAAAAAAGTCATTCTACGTATCTTTTCTGAATTTTTAAGGTGCAATTACAAAACTTTTATAAAATGTTCATTTCCACCTCCTCAATCAGTTCCAAACTAGCAATTATTGGCCTTTTCCTCTACAAAATGGGAAACACGCGCACAAATGACCTTTCTGGTTTTGGCTACTGAAAGTTAATGTCTGATCTCCAAATTTCCAAAATATTTAACCGTTCCTAGGACGTATTTGTGATCACCAATGCAAAATTTGGTACTGCACAGTACGTATTCTTGTGGGAAAAAATTAAATGCACAAAATGATACTTTCAAAACATTTCCAAAACGTCTGCACGCTCCTTGCCGGCATAAGCTGACTTTGCTTCCTAAAAGCATAAGTAGTTCTGAAACCATCATTTTTCTCCTATGGACTATCGTCCTCCTAAGAGGCCTGCGACACTCACAGCTCCTCGGAAACATGGGAAAACTTCCGAAGGGCTAAGGTAAGACCTTGAGTTTTAGAAAATGCTTAACAAAGTGGCCTGTGCCAGTTAAGTGTGCACGACAGCCGCTGTTCTGTGAGAGAAAAAGGTCGGAGTCGGAGAAAAGCTTGTATTCAATATCAATCCTTGTGGTTCAGGCTCTTCGCCCGTCCTCTCTAACCCTAACCTGAAAAGACACTGAGTTGCGCCTCCCCCTTCCCCACCAACCATATCACCTACCCGGCAGTAGTGCTCAGTCTTAGGATTTTGAAGCCTTAAAAATCAACATAGCTCCCTAAGAGTTCAGGCCGCCGTCGCTGCCGCCATATTACAGCTTGTGCGGCAAAATGCGTCAGGGAGCGAGGTGTGCGCCCGAGTGGGGAGGGCGGGGGCTGGCAGAGGAAGAGCGGTTTCCTGGCCCTGGAGGCTTGGCCGGAAGCCTTCTCCAGCTGCTACATCTGCAAAGCGAGCTCAGGGGTCCTCAGAGGCCCCCTCTGGGCCCTAGCAGTCCGTATACCTCCCGGGAAAGACGGTTAACACAGCCCGGCCTACCGCGCCGGCTCCGCCCCTCTCTCCCGGCCCTTCCCGCTCTCGTATCCCGGGACTGCAGCAAATGACGCCACCAAAACAACACGGGCCTCGCGCCACCTACCTGCACCACTACAATTTCCTCTTCCCTGGGCCCGGTCCTTTAAAGCGCTTCAAATCTACCGCCGTCAGAATAGGCGCTAAAGCCCACTAACCGCCTCCCTCCCCCACAGCCCAGTCCGGCGTGGAGAGAAAGCGTCGCGCCGGAAGTACGTCATGGGTTGGTTGAAGGCGTCTCCCGGCGTTCCCTGGTTGGTGTCACCACGCCCTCCCTGGAATTCTAGGGTTTCGTTTCCTTTTAAATTCGTAGTTTGTAAGTAGCTTAACGCCTGTGTAAATTGACGGAGTGCGTCTCTGCCTGTCAGAATGCCGTGTCGTTTGTGAAATAAAGTGTTTCATTTAATGAGCATATATTAATGCTCTGCCAGGCTATTTTGAAGGACGTTCAACCTTAAAGGAGCTTCCAGTTTCACCTTACAGTGAATGACAAAATACAAGTCCTGAAAAACCAGTAATGAACAAAGTGTATTTGAGAGAAGAGGAGGAAATTGGCAGATTTACATTTTTGTCTTTAGTAACCCCATGGTACATGGTACAGGTTAGATCTACTATATTGCCAGGCACGCATATGATCCCACCAGTTAAGGAGGACGAGGTAGGATTCCAAGTTCCAGGCAAGCCTGAGCAAAATAGCAAGACCCACTCTCAAAAACATACAAAAAAAAAAAAAAAAAAAAAGAAGAAGAAGAAGAAAGAAAGAAAGAAAAGAAAGACACACACACACAAGGCATATATCTAATATGTTTAATTGGTCTGTGAAATTCCAAACTTTGCAAAATTGATTTGATGTGAATTTATTTTATCAAGAAGGAAGCTGTTGCATTGAGGTTGTAGCTCAGTGGTAGAGCGCTTGCCTAGCATGTGTGAGGCACTAGGTTCGGTTCTCAGATCCATAAATAAATAAGTAAAATAAAGGTCCAAAGACAAGTAAAAATTATTTAAAAAAAAAAAAAAAAGGAAGCTGTTGCAGGACGCGGTACACGCCTGTAATACCAGCCACTAGGAGGCTCAGGCAGTTCCATTCATTTGGCAGTTTAGTAAGACCCTGTCTCAAAATAAGAAATAAAAGGATTGGGTATGTAGCTCAAGGGGAAAGCATCTCTGTGTTCAAACAACAGTACCAAAAAAGCTATTAGCAGGACAGTGTGATACACACTTGTAAGCCCAGCTTCTCTAGAAGCTGAGAGAGGGATCAAAAGTCTGAGGCCAGTCTATGTAATTTAGTGAGACTCAGTCTCAAAATAAAAAGGGCTAGGGAATGTAGCTTAATGGTGGAATACTTGCTTAGCATGTGCAAAGCCCTGGGATAGATCCCCAGCACCACAAAGGAAGGAAAGCTATTTTACAGTAAAAGGAAATATTTTTTTTCTTGTCTTTTCTTTCCTTAAAAATTTTTTGTTGTTGTTGTAGATAGACACAATACATTTATTTTATTTGTGTATTATTATGTGGTGCCTGGGATGGAACTCAGTGCCTCAGCATGCTAGGCAAGCACTCTGCCCACTGAGCCACAGCACAACCTGGCCCCTCCCTTTTTTTTTTTTTTTTTTTTTTTGTACCAGGTATTGAACGCAGGGCGCTTAACCTGTGACCCACATCCTCAGCAGTTGTGTGTGTGTGTGTGTGTGTGTGTGTATTATTTTAGAGATAGGGTCTCACTACATTGCTGAGGGCCTTGCTAAATTGCTGAAGATAGCTTTGAACTCAGGATCCTCCTGCCTCAACTTCCTGAGCCGCTGGGATTATAGATGTGCAACACCATGCCCGCCTTAAAAGGAAATATTTTATTCTGCAACAGTTCTATAGTTTTAAGGATTCATTTCTCTCTTATATAATATATCTTAAGTTAGCAGACCAGTTGAGAGGGCCAGCTCTGCTCCATGTAGTTATTCGGAACCAAGTTTTTCCTGTATGTTATCCCAATATGCCCTAAGACCTTGTTGTTGCATGATTAGAGTGTGTTGCCTTGGGTTTCAGCTGGAACAGAAAGAAAATAAAAGGCAATGTATAAATCAGAAAGTAGGGCTGGGGATGTGGCTCAAGCGGTAGTGCGCTCGTCTGGAGTGTGTGTGGCCCGGGTTCGATCCTCAGCACCACATACCAACAAAGATGTTGTGTTCGCCGAGAACTAAAGAATAAAAAATATTAAAAGTTCTCTCTCTCTCTCTCTCTCTCTCTCTCTCTCTCTCTCTCTCCTCTCTCTCACTCTCTCTTTAAAAAAATAAAAAATAAATTTATCATATAAATGCATATATACATAAGTATATCTCAATACATTTTTACTAAGTGAACAAACAAATGTAAACTTTACTGGATTAAGACATACAGCAAGAGCAGTACCAACATCCCAGAAGTCTCACTCTTTCCCCTTCCTATTAATTCTGCTATTCCACACTCCCTACCACCAAAGATGACTTCTGTTCAGAGTCCCAGCAGCAGTAGGATTAGTTTTGCCTACTTTTGAATCTTACATAAATGGAATTATACAGATTTACTCTTGTGTGACCTTTGTTGTTTTTAGGTTTTAATAATTATGAATAAAATTTTATGAATTTTCTTACACCTACTGTTTTGGGCCACATATATTTTTCACATATGTTGGAGATATACTTAGGAATGGAATTGCTAGATCTTAGGGTGTAAATAGGTTCAGCTTTGGTAGGTAATACCAAAGAGTTTTCCAAAGTGGTTATAACAACACTCTTATTATGCATGCCTTTTGATGACAGTCAGTGAGGTATCTTGTTTACAAATTACTGAAACTCAAGTTGAACCAGTCTTGGTAAAAGGAAAATATATTGCTTTATAAGCCAAAACTGATGGACAGTGTGATGGTTCAAAACTATGTTAACAAATTTTTTTTTCTTCAGTGCTGGAGATTGAACACAGTGCCTTACACATGCTAGGCAAGTACGCTATCAATAAATTATATCCCCAGCCCACACATTCTTTGATTTGACTTGCTTCTAGTGAGTAGAATAAAGCACAAGTGATGATGTGTGATTTCAGAGACTAGATAATAAAAGGCACTTTGTTCATTACTGTCTCTTGGATCATTCATAGTTGGGGAAGGTAGCTCCCATGTCCTGAGAACACTCAAGCAGAATCTTGAGAGACCCTTGTGGTAATAAACAGGCATGCCGTGACCAGCATGGCCTTTAATTCAGAAATCAGATGAGAGGCCATGTGGGATGAAGAAAAGATGAAAAAAGGGGCTGGGGTTGTGGCTCATGGTAGAGCACTCATCTAGCATGTGTGAGACACTGGGTTCAATCCTCAGCACCATATAAAAATAAATCAACAAAATAAAGGTATTGTGTCTATCTACAACTAAAAAATTTAAAAAAAAAACAGAGAGAAAAAGGTGGGACCAAATGGTCCATGTTCATTATTTAGGTTTCATCCGCAAAAGGTTATTTGTGGGAAAGTTACAACAAAATGGGCAATCTAAAGTATGCAGGACTGGCGAGACTTTAGGGTCATCTTGTTATGTTTAGAATCCTCTATCCCTGGGAGTTGGTGCTTGAATTAAGGTCTTCACTGATATTGCTGTGTGTCTTTGCATGTAACCTCCTCTGGCTGGCGTCGCCATAGCGACTGGTCTATTTTGACCTGCACCTTCACACACCAAGTTCCCAGTGCAACACAGCCAGGAGGGAGTCAGACCATGTTTCAAATCACTGCCCTCCACAGGCTTCCTCCCACCAACAGCTAGGTGAGTGTGCCATCATGCAAGTAGATCCTCCAGTACCACTGCCATCCTTGTAGACCTATGATTGTGATCAAAGAGAAACTGAAGCAAAATGACTCAGCCAAACTACTTCCTAATTTCTGCTGTACAAAAACCATGAAATAACAACCATTGTTTTGAGTGAGTTCGGGAAGATTTTTTTATACAGAAAAGAAAGAATAGACTGAATATTATGGGACTTCTTTCTTGTCTAATTCTACTTATCACTATTTGCTTTATTTTTCAGGCTGGTTTCTCCAAGAAGTGACTTCACATCTTAAGAATATGAACCTGAGTTGGGGGTGAGTTTATGGTAGAGAGCTTGTCAAGAATGTAGTGGTTCAAAAGATTAACTAACATTAAACAGAGACATGAGGTGGGAGGGAAAGGGAGAGAAAAGGGAAATTGCATGGAAATGGAAGGAGACCCTCATTGTTATACAAAATTACATATAAGAGGTTGTGAGGGGAATGGGAAAATAAACAAGGAGAGAAATGAATTACAGTATATGGGGTAGAGAGAGAAGATGGGAGGGGAGGGGATAGGGGATAGTAGAGGATAGGAAAGGTAGCAGAATACAACAGTTACTAATATGGCATTATGTAAAAATGTGGATGTGTAACTGATGTGATTCTGCAATCTGTATTTGGGGTAAAAATGGGAGTTCATAACCCACTTGAATCTAATGTATGAAATATGATATGTCAAGAGCTTTGTATTTGAACAACCAATAAAAAAAAGAATGTAGTGGTTCAATCTCCAGCACTAAAAAAGAAGAAAGAAGAAAATAGAAAATCTAAGCCTCTGCCACCTCCAAATTTAAAATGCCAGAAAAGGACTAGGGATATAGCACAGTGGTAAATCACATAAGCACTTGCCTACCTTGGGCAAAACCTTGGGTTTGGTACCCTCAGGAAAATAAATAATAAAAGACCAGAAAAATCTTTGGTTAGCACAGTAGTGGTAACCCCAAAATTTGTGTTTTTATATTTTAAGGGTTGTCACTGGAAATGTCTGTCCTTCTAAGAACTGGGTTTTGTTTTGTTTTTTGGTACTGGGAATTGAAATCAGTGGTACTCTAACACTAAGCTACGTCCCCAGCTCTTTTAAAATTTTATCTAGGGTAGGGGGTGTAGCTCAGTGGTAGACTGCTTGCCAAGCACGTGAGGCACTGGGTTTGATCCTCAGCACCATATTAAAATAAATAATTAAATGTATTCTATGGTGTTCATCTACAATTAAAATTTTTAAAAAAATTTTATCTAGAGACAGGTTCTATGTCGCAAAGGCTGACTTTAAACGTGTGATTCTCCTTCCTCTGCCTCCTGAGTCATTGAGATTGAAGGTGTGTGCCACCAGGACAGTCTAAGAAGTAGGTTTCTTGGCTCTCTCCTGGAATCTAGGCAAGGATATAGGAATGTTTCTTTCCAGTGGAAGGTAAGTGTAAATATTACATCCAGGTCAAATGTTTATGAAGTTCTATGCTTCTCCATGTCCTTTATGTTTATTTCTGTCAGTTTGATCCAGTGGGTTTTAAGGCCCTGAGGAATTATGGAAGAAGCCTGTGTTTTAGATTTTTTAATGTTGCTAGTAACATAATACCACTGGGAAGATTTGAAAGAAAAGGGGTTATTTTGGCTTATGCTTCTGGAAGTCCAAGGTTAAGGGGGGCCACATTTGGTAATGGCCTTCTTGCTGGCAAAGTCCTGAGGTGGTGCAGGGCATCATATGGTGAGAGAAGTGGAGCATGCATGTGTATCTTCTGGGCACTCGGTCTCTCTCTTCTTGTAATGCCACTAATATTCAGGGCTGGGGGTGTAGTTCACTGGTAGAGCACTTGTCTAGTATTCAGAGGCCCTGGATTCAGTCCCCAGTATATAAAAAAAAAAAAAAAAACAAGAACAAGGAGGAGAAAGGGAAGGAGGAGGAAGAGGAGGAGGGGGGAAGGAGGGAATATACAATGCCACCATGCCACCAGATTGCAATCATGAGGACTCCACTCTGATGACTTTATCTATCCTAATTACCTCCAAAAGGTCCCATGTCTGATCACAAAAATCAGAATAAGTTTCCACTCTTAAGATCTTAAAATATCTTACAGTGGATAGTAGACTCAGTTCTGGAGGAAACAAATCATATTCAAACCAGAACTTCAATGTGGAGAAAAAGTTTTCAGTTACCAGGGATAAACAGGGATATCTGCATTGGAATGCAGTATGACTGAGGTATCAAATTCTGCAAGTTAAACACTAATATTTGGCTTTATTCATCATGGCAGACAGCACTACCCATCTAATAGGCTGAGCCTGAAGTGCTAGATTAGACCTAGAATGGGTCATTTTAAAGTGAGGAATGGTGTCTGATACCAAAAGAAGGGGTGTAGATGGGCTGGGCTACTACAGTTAACCTCTACTTTACCTTTAATTTAGAATAATGAACCTTTTTTGTTTCTACTCATAGATGATCAACACACAAACTTCTTCTTTGTTGTATATCATTAATAATTTAACTTTAAAAAAAGCATGTTTGTTTTCACATATATTTTATAATAACATGAGCTGTTGTAAATTTTTGTTGTTGTTGTTGTTTTGATATGGGCTCTTACTATGTTGCCCAGGTTGGGCTCAAATTGCTGGGCTCAAGCAATCCTCCTACCTCAGTCTTCTGAGTAGTTGGAACTAAAAGTGTGCACCCCTATACCTTACTTATTGTAAAAAATTTGAACATTCTAAAAAGGATTAAAATGTAATAATTTTGCCTAATCCCTTCCAATCCCAGTTAGGTGTCAATTCCTGTATGTACTACCATTAAATACATTTATTTATTTATTTATTTATTTAAGAGCCCTGAACATGTTAGGCAAGTGCTCTACCAATGAAATACATTCCTAGCTAAAATCTTTTATTTAATATCCCTCTCTACTTCATTCCTTAGACATAAAAAATGAGGTCACTTATCTCTCTGAAATATGCTGGGTTTTGCATTATGGACATCTCTTTCAATAACTATATTCAATTTCATAGTATATATATTCCATATCTTATCCATCCATTTGCCAAATATCCATTGAATGTTTTAGTTGTTTCAAGTTTTGGTTAATACAAAGATACTGCAAGAAGTATTTATCTGCATACAGCATAGATCCTTATTTATTGATTGATATTTTAAATATTAATATTTAAATATCAGGTATGATAGCCAGAGTAAGATTATTGGTGTTTTAGTCAGCTTTATCGCTGCTGTGATTAAAGGACCAAATCAGAACAACTGTAGAGGAAGAAAAGTTTATTTGGGGGCTTATGATTACTTAGGTCTCAATTAACAGACATCAGGCTCCATTCCTTGGGGTTCAAGGTGAGGCAGAACAACATGGTGGAAGAGTATGGTGGAGGGAAGGTGCTGGCTTGAAGATCAGAAAGCAGAGAGAGATCTCCACTTGCCAGATACAAATATTTACCATAATGCTAAGCCCCCAATCCCCCACCTCGTCCAGCCATACCACCTGCTTTGAATTCCCACTCAATAAATCCTATCAGGTGATTAATTCACTGATTGGGTTAAAGCTCTCATAACCCAATAATTTATCCTCTAAACCTTCTTGTATTATCTCACACATGTGCTTTTGGGAGACACCTCACATCTAAACCATAACAATTGGTGTACTACCCCATTAGAATTATGAAAGGTTGATGCATTTCAAGGTTGTATGAGAATGGCTGTTATCCTCCCACTGAGCTTATTTTAAAACATTTATTTTTTGCCAATTTAATAGGTAAAAGAACAGTATCATCTTATTTTTCAGTTTCCTAACTATAGAGAGGTTGGTCCTCTTTTATTGACTTCCTTGCCTTTTTTTTTTTTTTTTCAATTGGAAAACAGTGGAGTCACTATAAAGGGGTTTAAGGAAGAATCTCTAGGGGCAAAGGAGACTTCTATGTGAACCTTGTAGGCTTTTAAAATATATTTTTAGTTGTAAATGGACACAATACCTTTATTTTATTTTATTTTATTTCTGTGTGGTACTGAGAGTCAAACTCAATGCCTCATACATGCTAGGCAAATGCTCTACTGCTGAACTACAACCCCAGCCCTTTTTTTTATTTTTTATTTTTAGACAGGGTCTCATTAAATTGCTTAGGGACTCACTAAGTTGCTGAGGCTGATTTTGAATTTGTGATCCTCCTGCCTCAGCCTCCTGAGCCACTGGGATTACAGGCGTGTGCTGCTGTACCTGGCTAAGGTAGGCTCTTTTGAGAGTGAAAATCAGTACTTTTGAGGTCTTAGATCTTCTTTTCAAGAAGACTTTCTTAAAGGTAGGCATGAGAAGGTATGTGGGATGATTTCAATCTGGTGTTCACAAAATGGTTCATGGTGGTCTGGCTGTTCTTGATGTCTCCATTATCTGATCAATAGATAACGTTTGAAATGCACCCTGTAGTATACATTTCTTAAAATATTGTTATCTCCTTTTGCTTAATTTATTCTCAAAGTCCATTGCACAGGGAAATTTTCATAAGTGTGTGGGTTTTCAGCAACTATAAAATTGTGAGTGAAGATCTGTAAATATCCCAGAAAGTTGGGAGTGACAGGACGGAGAGGAATACTGGCTTGGAGAGCGAAAGTATGTGTGAAACTTTAGCACAAGACTTTCAGATTCAAGTTGTAGTCGTCTTTTTCTTCCTTTTTTCTCCTTCTAACTATTTAATTTTTTTTTCTATCCTAGCTCAGTCCCAGCTACTCAGGAGGCTAAAGTGGGAGGATCATTTGAAGCCAGCCTGGACAACATAGTAAAACTATGTTAGTCTTAGAAGAAGAAGGAGCCAGGCACTGTGGAGCACCGGTGAAATTTCTGTGGCTCAGGAATCTGAGGCAGAAGGAGTTAAGTTCAAGGTCAGCCTCAGCAACTTAGTGAGGCCTCAAGCAACTTAGTGAGACCCTGTCTTAAAATAAAAAATAAAAAAGGGCTGGGGATATTTCTCAGGGGTTAAGTGTCCCTGAGTTCAATCCCCAGTAAATGCTCCCCTCCCCAAAAAAAAGAAGAGAGGAAGGATGGCGATGATGATGGAATGTAAAGTTCAGTGTAGATAGCTTACCTAGCATGCAGAAGCCCTAACACTGCAATACATACATACATACATACATACATACATAATACTGTAATAAAATGTGTATAACAAAATTTATCAACTTAGCCCTTTTTAAGGGTACCATTCAATAGAGTCTAGTACATTCACATTGTTATGCAATAAATGTCCAGACCTCTTTTCATGTTAAAAAATTGCAACTCATTAAATAACTCATTATGCCCCTTCCTTAGGCCCTGACAACCACCATTCCACTTATTGTTCCTATGAATTTGACAGCTATAGAGTCCTTATAAATGGTACAATTTGGTATTAGTTTTCTTTTTTGGTAATTGTTTTATTTTTTTCCCCCTTTGATACTGAAGATTGAACTTGGTCCTCTAGCATGCCAGGCAAGTTCTTTACCACTGAGCTACACTACCAGAACCCCTTATGGACTATGAATGGAGGGTTTTAATATTCGTGATGTTGTTCAAAAAAAATTTTTTTTCATATTTGTTCTAATATCCCTTTATTGTGTGCATTCAAGTCATCTTAATCTCAACTCTATTATCAGTTGATGTAACTTCAAACAACCTAAATCAGAGCTACTCAAAATGTGGTCTGAAACTAGTCCATTGTCTAGGATATTTGGGGGTGAATTAGGGTGGGAAGATGTGGGGAATCTGCCAATCTGAGTTTCTTTCTCGAGTTAAGAAATGTTCTAAAATTGATTATAGTGATGGTTCCACCACTCTGTGAATATACTAAAAGCCATTGAATTGTACACTTTCAATGGGTGAATTGTATGGTGTGCAAAATACATATCTAAGAAAGCTGTTAAGAAAAGCATCGCCTGAAAATTAGTACCTGTCCATGACATAGATACAGAAACACGTAAGTCCAGAAATCGAGAGTAGGATATTTGATACTTCTATAGCAGCTTCACAGTTATTTCATATATAGTACCCTGAAAAATTATAAGAAAAATCTGTATAGGAATTTTCTGTGCTTATATTTTCTCGTTTCATTTTTTAAAATGAAATTGTACAATTGTTAGTGTACATTACAAAAATATCCATGTTCCAAGTACTCGGGGAAATAAACCTCAATAACAGAGACACTGACCTAAGTAAGCGTTTGTTTCATTACCTTCTTCAGTAGTCGCTGACGCGCAGCCCCGAGCCTCTCCCAATACAGAACTACAAAGCCCAGAATTCCCCCAGAGGAGCCGGAGACGTGCATTCCACCAGCCGCGCCGCGCAGACCTCTGGGATGTGTAGTGCGTGTCTTCCGCTGTGCACGCAGTCTACCCGGAATTTTTCTCCGGCTTGGGGACCGACCGTACCGGGGGAAGACAGTATTTCTCAAGGAAAGGCTAAAAACTCTGGGACAAGAGGGGTGAGCTGGAGAACTGAGCCTGTTGTGTTTTTTGCTGGGGACCACGGACAACCCAGACTTCTAAGCTACGTAACCCGCCAGGATCCTGTAGAAAAGTTGGCGGGCGTTGAGGGAAGAATTTGCCGGCAGGTCAGGGCCGGGTAGCAGCGTCGGTATTTCTTTTCCCACCCAGCACGTTTTTGCGTAGGGTTCGTCTGAGAATCTGGGGCGGCCTCCTTGCGAGTGTTGGGCTCTCCAAAGTGCGGAGGATTGGGACCCGGTGAACCCATTTCTAACCTGGACGATGGAGACCGCGTTCGCTCTTGTTCAGTTCTCTCTGCATGCCCGCACAGAGGATATCTTGACCCTGTGCACCCTGCACTGTGCCTGTTAAATACCTGTCTCTCACAGTCCCAAGGCCCCTACTTTAATTAAGCGACTTCTCCAAGGTCACTTAGCTGGGGTAGAGATGGGGACGCGGGACTTTTAAATTCTGAATAGCCTCCACTTTTCAGTTATGGGTGGTTAAGTTAGTATTTCGAGGATACCTTTGCTTTGAGCAAAAAAAATTTTTTTCTTCTTTTTTTGGAGGTGGCCCTTGGCATGTTTTACTGAACACAAAATCAAAAATAGGCTGTACTGTGGCATCGTTTTTTCTTGGGAACAGACAGCTTGACATAGCCAGAGAGGGGTCTGAAGCATACTTTTAGTCACGCACGTTTGTTCATGTAATGAGGCTCAAATGTAATCCCATCTGCACTAGTACTAAAGTGATTTGTTTTGTTTACAATCTCTCTTCCTCCCCACCCCTTCTCTTTATTTCAGTCCTGGGGATTGAACCAGGGGTGTCCAGTGTGCTAAACAAGTGTTCTACCACTGGGCTACATCCCCAGCCTTTTAAAATTTTGAGACAGTGCCTTGCTGAATTGCCAAAGCTGTCCTCAAACTTGCCATCCTCCTGTCTTAGCTGGGATAATGGGTATTCTTTACCATGTTTGACTGGTTTAAGACTTTTTTAGGTTTACTTTATGTGTAAATGGAACTGATAATATCTTCCTGGAAGGTTGAGAGAATTTTTAAAAATTCAGTTTAGTTCTAGAAACCTTGCCTTAAGTGGCCAGTGAGACTAAAGTAACAGTAGAACTCATGCTTATTAATTAGTTAAATTTCACCATACTGGGGATTGAACCCAGGGGTACCCTACCCTGATCTACATCCCAGCTTCTTTTTTTTTTTTAATTTTATAGTTGTAGATGGACAGCATACCTTTAATTTCTTTCTTTCTTTCTTTCTTTTTTTTTTAATGTGGTGCTGAGGATAAAACCCAGTGCTTCACACATACTAGGCAAGTGCTCTCCACTGAGCTACAGCCCTAGCCCTTTCCCAGCCCTTTTTGTTTTTTATTTTGAGACAGGATCTCACTGAATTGCCAAGACTGGCCTTGAAGTTTCATCCTTTTGCCTCAACCTCTGAAGCTGCTGGGATTACAGGCATTTGCCACCACATCAGGCTCCTGTTACATTTTCATAGACATTTATGACAGAACAAAGATGGCAAGACTTTTGGTGATAGGATTATCCCTCCCCCAATTTTTTTTTTTTAAGTGCATGTTAATTGTACAGAATGGTGGATTTCTTTGTGGCATATTTGTTGTTGTACTTTCCCTTGATCCCCTTCCTCTTCACTGATAGTCAATTGAGTGAAATTAATTAGGAATTATTTTAAAAGTTCTTTGTAACTGTTGCATGTGTATTAGATGATAAAAGTCCCAGCTTTTCTAACTATTGCTTCTCAAGAATAAATATAACATATAAACATTACTAAATTTATGATATATTTGTTAGACAAATTTTCTTTTCAGAAAAATCTTTGGTTATTATACTGATCCTACAGGTCTTGAAACAATTTTGACTTTTAAATAGTTCCTCATTAGTGCTGTGAACATCTCATTTATTGGTTAAAACCTAACTAAGAACAATAATGATCAAATTGTTTGAGTTCTTTTAGGGAATGAGAAGAAAGGAGCATGAAATTACCTTGAAGGCAAGGTGTGGGATTGCATTCCTGTAATGACAGCTATTGAGGAGGCTGAAGCAGAAAGATCTGAAGTTCCAGCCTAGCCTGGGCAATTTAGCCAGACGGTCTCAAAGTAAAATTTAAAAGTACTAGGGTTGTAGCTCAGTGGTAGAGCATGTAACTAACATGTACAAGGGCCTGGGTTTGATCCCCACCACAAGAGGAAAAAAAAAAGCAGTTTTGAGTTTTTTCCCCCCTCTGCTTTTGTGGTCAAATTTGAAAACTTTAGGCAATATCAGACTTAAACATTTTTTAAAGGAATACAGAAAGAAGCTCTTTTTCCTGGCTAGCTATTTAGATTTGGAACAAATCCTACTATCTGATTTAGACTAAGAACAAAGTCTCTAGTTAATGCAGAAAAAAATTTATTATTTTGAATTTTGGAATTAACTCAGTATTAATAAGATATGACTAATCATGCTAACCAATTCTTTTACAGAAGCTGCATATTGGAATGGATTTAGAGTCCTCATAATGGAAACAGAATACATGAAAGCAAGCCAGTTATTTTTTATAACAGCACATTTAGCTTGAGTATTAGTTGCAGATGGCTTTCTTTACTGAAGAGAATTTGTGATGTAAATGGAAAGATATCTTTTTTCTAGACTCATCCTTTATAAATATGTTTCGTCTGAGAACTCTTTGTGCATTCTCCTGGAGAGAGTTTCATTTTCGATCCTTCAGTTGTGAACCCTTAATTATTCAGATGAATAAGTGTACAGATCAAGAGCAAATATTTGATCTTATAGAAAGAAACAAAGAGACACTTTCAGAAAAGCAAGTTGAATGTGCATTTAATAATCTTTGGCAACTTCAAAAGCAGAAGACCAGCTTGTTAAAAAATGTTGAATATGTAGGAGATCATCCCCAATTTTTTACTCTGCATAATTTGACTACAAATAAAATCAAATTAATGAATGATGATACTCTGGTGAATGTGTTATACATCACACAACAGTAAGTTACTTTTATGGAAATCGTTATTTATATTTTAATTTTTAAAAAATCTTTTAAAGATGAAAATGTGTTTAATTTCTCCAAGAGGGTAGTTTTCCTGATAATGTTATATTTTAAAGATGTTTGGAGGATATTTAACACTATTAGTAGTATTGCAGTTTTAAAAAGTAGAATATATTCAATCATGACAGTAGAGATGATTAACTTTGGATTATTGTGGAATTTTGTGGCAATGTGATTGGCTAAAGATAATGAAGATAGGTGAATTATTAGATTTCAGATTAATACCTAATCAGCAATTAACAAATTGTGTTTTTATTGATCTATTTGCAATCTCTTAGCCTGTAATTAAACTGATGTCAGATATATTTTTTAAGGGATATTGGTACAATAAGTTGTTTTCCAGTTGAAGTTCTTAAAAAAAGAAAAAAGAAAAGAAAAGGAAGAAAGAAAGAAAATAGAATTATTTTCTGGACTCATTTATATTTGATAACAATGTTTCACAAATTATATTCTTTGACTGGCTTATTACATGCAAAAAAGGCTTCCTTGATGTCAAAGGAAATATAGCTACATCTCCAGCCGTATTTATTTATTTATTTGAGACACAGTCTTGCTAAGTTGTCCAGTCTGATCTGGAAACTTTTGGTCCTCCTGTCTCTGCCTCCCTAGTTGCTGATGGTATGTGCCACCATGTCTGGCAAAGTTAAATTTCAAGAAAAGAAATTTTAGCTAGGCATGGTGGCACATGCTTGTAATTCCAGTGACTTAGGCAGGAGGATAATAAGTTCAAGGTCAGCCTCAGCAATTTATCAATACCTTCTCTCAAAAAATTGAAAATAAGAGGGGTGGGTGGACTGGGGATGTAGCTCAGTGATAGAGTGTCCCTGGGTTAAATTCCCACTACTGTGGAGTTCAGGGGATAAGGGTGGGGTGGGAGGGTGAGTGGGTGGGGCTCTGAGAAAGTGGGAGAGAAAGATACATTTTACATTGTAAGGAAATTCAGTCTTCAGAACTGGATTCCTGAATAAAGGAACCCAGGGACAAGGGGTAAAAACACCAAAATTAAACATTAGTCCTTTTATGATAATCTGCCCTTTCCTTGTTAGGTAGCTATAGATTCAGCATTACACAGGTATTGCAGTTTTTGTTGTTATTTTTGTTACCTGGGTTTGAACTTGTGCACTTAACTACTGAGCCACATCCTCAGGCTTTTTTTTTTTTTTTTTTTTTTCACTGAGTTGCCTAGGGCCTCACTAAGTTGCTGAGGCTGGCTTTGAACTCATGATGCTTGTGCCTCAGCCTCCTGGACCACTGGAATTATAGGCATGTGCCACTACGCCCAGCATGCCATTTTTATTTATTTGTTTTATTTTTATTTTGAAAATTAGAATTAATAGGAAAGGGGCCTTTGCTTATACTGGGTATTGATATTAGATTAAAAAAAAGAATTATTTTATTTTCAGGTTACAATATTCTTTTTTTCTGATATATATGAAGAGAACACAATTTTAAAGATCAAGGTGATTGGTGACTATTAGCATTTTTGTGTCTTTACATATTTTCTCCTATGAGGTATTTTTATAATCAGAACAAAGTAATACATTTTATATGTTCTTTTGGTGTAAAACAAAGCATTGAACATTGTTCAGTGGAAGATTTTGAAATGAGTGGATAAAGAGGATGAGGTCATGAAATAAAGTAAAGATGCTTATTTATTAGACTGAACCAAGAAATCAGAACACTGAAATGGGAGTAGATTAGAAATAAGAACTGCCTATGTAAAAGCAAAGTAACCTGAAGTTCTTACCGCATGTGTTTTTAATGATTTAAAAATATGTGTGTGTGTAAAATTATTTTCTCTTGTTTTAATTGAGGTTCGATGTTAAGGCCCATGATCCATTAATTCAAGCACTAGTTACAGAAGCGTGGAAAAGGATGGAAAGGCAAGTATCTGGGTTCATCTTTTAAGGTTAGGGTTATCCTTTTCAGAGTTAGCATAGTGAAATCCCATAGGAAAAAAAATGGGGAGCTGCCACCTGCCTGTCAAGCTTTTATGGAAATTAATGTATTTAAACTCAATTTAGTTTCAGGGTTTTTGATTGTGTAATGTGTTTTTGTTATTTAATAGAGCAAGAAAGTATTTCAGATGTTCCCTTTTTAACTAATAGCCCAGAATAGTGAGTGTGCTTTTCCACATATATATAATTAGTCAAAGTATAAATAGGGTAGAGTCATAGCTACATACTGGACTAGCTGCTTTGACTCTTATCTACCAGAGTTCTGCTTCAGAAAGAAAAGATTTTTTTGATTTGTCAATTAGAACCTAGAAGTATAGGAACTATAAAAGGAGAATAAAGAAGATCAGTTTATTGAGTGGAAGGCCATGTAGCCTGTTTAGTTACTTGTCTTTCACTTCATTTTTTTCATTGTTATTGTTCTGGAACTTAAACGTAGGGGAACTTTACCACTGAGCTACATCTCCAATTCTTTATATTTTTTATTTTGAGACAGGGTCTCACTAAGTTGCTGAGGGTCTCTTTTAGTTGCTCAGGTTGGCCTCACACTTGTGATCTTCCTGCCTCAGCCTTCTGAGTTGCTTAAATTATAGGCATGCCACCATGCCCAGCCTTTCACTCCATTTTTATGTACAGACAGCAGTGACTAGAACTTACAGGTAACTTAGAAGCTTTTTGAAGAAAATAAGTCCATTGCTCTGGACAATATTGATTGAGACCTATTTTCTATAGTATACATGGGTGTATTTTTATAATTTTGCCATAATTGATATAATCTAGAAAAACAAGAGATATGTTCAGGATATTCTTGTTGAGATGTCTGTTCTGTAAGAATATGTGGAAAGTTCTCCATGTATAAAAGAACTGAGATGATAACAGATCTCATATTAGGAAAGCTTCGGCTATTTCTGAAAACTTTGAATTTTTTAACCTAGGAATTTTGGATGGCTAAAGGCCATTGTTAGCAAAATAGGACATATGACAGTGAGGAAAGAGAAAAAATGTGGGAACAGACATGAGGTTTTTTTTTTTTAAATATTTATTTTTTAGATGTATTTGGACACAATACCTTTATTTTTTTTAATGTGGTGCTGAGGATCAAACCCAGGGCCTCGCATGTGCGAGTGCTCTACCACTGAGCTACAATCCCAGTCCCAGACAAGAAGGTTTTAAAAACTGCAGTGCAGCCCTACCTCTAAACCAAATAGAAAGGTACAAATTTGACCAAGATAAAGGAGAAATAGACTATTTTTTGACAGAGAGGAGTGAGCATTCTCATATTTTTGTTTTTTGGTATATTGCTTCTCAAAGCTTAAATTTTTACAGTTGTTATTTATATTGCCAAATGCTTTAGGTCTTTATTATACGGGATGGATTAAAGAGGTTCAGAAGGGTTCTCTTGATTTAGAAATTCTGCATCCATCTATGAAGTTGTAGTTTTAGTTAACTTCATTATTTAAACCCAGTTGTCATCTTACCCATTCCATTTCTCCATTCTTGCTTGCTTTCTACTGTAACTATCTTTTATCTAAGGTAAACAGAATAATCTTAATTCTTTTTGCAAACAATAAGGAATGTATACTTATTATTTGTTTTGGGTTAAATTTGGTCATTGTTGGTGCTAGGTCAAAGCCTTTTTATTCCTCTTTAAAACAGCCGTAGGTGTTATATGAATTATATAGCTTGAAATCAATTGTAAAATAGATTTTTTGGTTTTATAATTAAGTTACAAATGTATCATTATACTTCCCAGTGAATCAGACTTTACATTTTAATGTATTTTCACTTCAAAATAACTCAGAAGATAATGCTTTGTTTTATATGGTGGTTCTTTCTTTCTGTTTTTATCATGTTTCTGTTTGTATGGTGTGTGTGTGTGTGTGTGTGTATGTGTGTGTGTGTGTATGTATATTGAGATGAGGTCTTGCTACGTTGCCTAGGTTGACCTTAGACTCCTGGGTAAATGAGTCTATTGCCTCAGCCTTCCATTAACTAGACTATAGGCATGTGCCACAGTGCTTTGCTAAGTATTTTTATAATGTCAAGTTATAAAAATTTAAAGCCCTAATTTATGTCTATAGAACTTCTAATAGAGTTATAGAATAAATATAATTTCTGAATTTTTCATCTTTTTCACATATTAATTTTTTGTTATAATAATAGCTATTAGTCAGTGACCTGGCTAAAATATCTATGGATTTGTATTTTATAAAACAATATGTAATAATTCAAATGGGATAGATTATTCTGGTTTAGCACTATATGATAGATCATGGCAAGGACACTTAACATATTTAAAGCCAGAAGTGGAAAAAATAAAAACTATTATGGATGATTTATTTATTCCTTTTTTTAAAATTGTTGCATTCTAGTTGTACATAATGATGGGTTTTGCTGTTACATATTTGTACATGCACACAATATAACAGTATAATTTGGCCAATATCATTCCTTAGCACCTTCCTTCTCCCATACTTTAGTCCCTTTCCTCTATTAATCTCCCTTTGAATTTTAGGTGATCCACCTTTACCTTTTTTTCCCTTTTGCTTCTCTTAACTATTGCATATGAAAGAAACCAGATGACTCTTGACCTTCTGAATTTGACTTATTTTGCTTAATATGATGGTCTTTATTTCTATCCATTTTCCTGCCAATTATATGATTTCATTTTTATTTATGACTGAATAAAATTCCATTGTGTATATATACCACATTTTCTTTATCTATTCATCCACTGATGGATACCTAGGATAGTTGCATAGTTTTGCTTATTGATAATTGTGTTGCTATAAACATGGGTGTACATGTATATATCACTATATTAAGATGACTTGAATTATTCAAGATAAATACTGAGGCATGGTATAGTTTGGTCATATGGTGGTTCCATGCCTGTTCTTTTGAGGACCCTCCATACTGATTTCTACCGTGGTTGTACTAATTTACAGTCCCACCAACAGTGTAATTGTATTCCTTTTGTTTGTATCCTCTCCAGCACTTATTATTATCTGTATTCTTGATGACTGTCATTCTTACTGGTGTGAGATAAAATCTCAGTGTAGTTTTGATTTGCATTTCCCAAATGGCTATTGATGTTAAACATTTCTTCATATATTTGATAGCCATTTACATTTCTTCTTTTGAGAAGTGTCTGTTTAATTCATTTTCCTATTTATTGAGTTATTTGAATTTTTGGTGTAAAGTTTTTTGAATGACTTAAACATTTACAAAACTGGAGGCTATTATAATGAACTCTCATGTACTCATTATTTAGCTTCAGAAATTATCTTATCTGTATCACCTCCTGCTCTCTCCCCACCCTTCAGTATACCTTTTGTTTTGTTTTTGGGATGCTGGGGATTGAACCCAGGGGTGCTGTACCACTGAACTATATCCCTAGCCCTTAAATTCTGTTTTTTTTTTTCAATTTTGAGATAGAATCTTGCTGAATTGCTAAGGCTGTCCTCAAACTTCCAGTTCTCCTGCCTCAGCCTCCCAAATTGCTGGAATTGGTATGTGCTACTGCACTCAGCTTTCAGTATGTTTTCACTAGTAATGTTATTTCATCTATAAATATATGTCTCTTAGAAATATAGACTCTAGCGCTGTGGTTGTAGCTCAGTGGTAGAGCACTTGCTTAGAACATGTGAGACACTGGATTCGATCCTTAGCACCACATAAAAATAAATAAAATAAAGATACTGTGTCCATTTACAACTAAAAACAAATTAACAAAAAAGAAAAATAAGCTCTAAAAATACATACCCAAAATATTTTAAAAAATATTTTAAAAATATTCCTTTTCAGGTATTAATACCTGATCTGTGTTCAAATTTCCTTGATTGGCCTATAAAGATCCGTCTTTTGGCCACTTGTGACTCTCTAAATAAGGTTCACACTGTGTTAAGTTTTTCTCTTTTTCCAAATAAAGCTTTTATTGGAGAATATTGTACAAAATTACACAAATGGTAAACATACAGCATGATTAATGTATATATATCTATCTCTTCTGTAAAGAGATAGATATATATACATAAAGATCAAGAAACATCAACAGTTCCCCAGAAGTTCCCTTTATGTTCTTTTAGTATCACCATCCTACCCCAAAAGGATTTTGACTTCTAACATCAAACATCAGTTTTGTTTTTATAGAAATGGAATTCTGTGGTATGTACCCTTTTATTTAATTGGCTCAGTATGTTTTAAGGATTCATCTATGATGTTGTATGGTTCAGCAATCTATTTATTGCTATTATGTAGTATTCTGTGGGCATGTGTGATTTACCCATTGTGCTTTCTTCTTGAACGTTTAGATTGTTTGTAGTTTTTGCTGTTGCATATTGTGCTGCTGTGAATTTTCTTTTGTTATCTTTTAGTAAATTCAAAATATTTAAATCTAGGGGCTGAGGATGTAAAACATTTGCCATGCATTCACAAGGCCCCAGCACTGCAAAAATAAAAACAAAAATAGAAATTTATGACATTCTTCTTTGCTTTTGTCATATCATTTATTTGATGAAGAATTTGGGTCATTTTTCCTATAGTCAAAATATGAAGTTTTTAAACAGAACTGTTGTATTAGTATTTATTTGTTAATAGGCAAACTTGAGTTAAAATTGTCAACTCATCCAGGTGTAGTTGTGCATGCTATATTTCCAGCAGCTCAGGAGGCTGAGGCAGGAGGATCTCAAGTTCAAAGCCAGACTCGGCAATTTAGTGAGGCCATAAGCAATTCAACGAGGGCCCGTCTCTAAATTGAATACAACAAATGGCTGGAAATGTGGTTTAGTGGTTAAGCGCCACTGGGTTTAATCCCCAGTACCAAAAAATAGAAAAGAAAACTGTCATCTCAAAAAAAAAAAAAAAAAGGTTATTTAAATAATTTTGAGTGATTGTTCTTTTTAAATCTTTCTAGAACATCACACTTTTAGCTGTATGATTTTTTATTCTTATAATAAGTAATCAGTATTTTAGAAAAATTCACTTAATAATATATTAGTATTTTTGTTGCTTTTTTATTTTATGACTACATTGTTTTAATTAAAAGTTAATACTAATGATCTCCTTTGTGTATTTCCTTTAGTAGGTTTGATATTAAAGTACTATCCACATTTTCCACTTGCCTAGCAGATCAGCGTTTGTATTTGAGTCCACTAATGGGAAAAATAGCTGATATTGTAAATAGGAACTTGGAAACCATACAGGACTTAAGGTAAATTTATTTATGGGCCTTTTGTTGCGGTAAAAAGATCCTGGGCTTTGGATGTAAACAGTTAGTTATGTGACATAAGGCTAATTTACATGACCTCTTAGAATTTCTCCTCATGTATCTAATAAGAATGGTAACATCTACTTTTCAATGTTGCGTGGGGGTTAGAGATAAGATATGTAAAGTTGATATGTGTGAAGTATCTACTGCTGAGCCACAACCCTAGCCCTACCTCATAAATGTTAGAATTAACCTGTTACTTTCTATAAAAATGTCTGCTTTGATTTTGATAAAGATTGAATTACGGGCTGGGGATGTGGCTCAAGCGGTAGCGCGCTCGCCTGGCATGCGTGCGCCCGGGTTTGATCCTCAGCACCATATACCAACAAAGATGTTGTGTCCGCCGAGAACTAAAAAATAAATATTAAAAAAATTCTCTCTCTCTCTCTCTCTCTTCTCTCACTCTCTCTTTAAAAAAAAAAAAAGATTGAATTACATCTATAAATTAGTTTAGAAACATTTGTCATATTAAAATCTTCTGATGTCTGTATAGCACATGATTTTTTATTTATTTAGGAAAGATATCTTTTTTAGTGTACAGATCTTACATCTTTTGTTTAATTTGTTCCTAAATAATGTATGTTTTGAGATGAAATTTTTTAAATTTTATTTACTTATTCTTTTTTTCTATATTTTTTTATTGGTGCATTGTGGTTGTACATAATGATGGGATTCATTATCACATGTTTTACTGAAATTGTTTTTGAACTTCACTTTCCAATTTTTTTTTTTTTTAGAGAGAGAGAGAGAGAGAGAATTTTAATATTTATTTTTTAGTTTTCGGCGGACACAACGTTTTTGTTGGTATGTGGTGCTGAGGATCGAACCCAGCGCCACACACATGCCAGGCGAGTGCGCTACCGCTTGAGCCACATCCCCAGCCCACACTTTCCAATTTGAAAAATATATATATATAAATACATCAAATGACATTGTATATTGACTATATATTCTATGATGGTGCTAAATTCACTAAAAGTGGAAATTTAACTATCTTATTAAGCTAGTAGAAGGTTTATTTTGAGCCTGGCTTTCTAAGTATCTGCTCTGGTTAGGCTATCTCTGATGTTATGAAATGCTGAAATTATAAGAAAAAAATGTAACATAAAAGTAATGGAAATCGCAGTAAAAAATTATGACTATTGGGTGAGTAGGGTTAATATACATTGATAATATTACTGTCATATCTGTTATGGTTTTCAGTATAATAAGAAGTGGAATTAGAAAGAGGACCGAGAATCAAAGCTAATTAAAGACCAGGAAGATATTTAGGACAGATAAGGGATGGCTTTAAATGCTATAGTAAGGATCTGAAATGACAGCAGTGACCTAGAACTGAAAGAAGGGAAAAAATTTGAATATAAGTATCTGTTTCATTTAATCCCCAGGCATCCTTCATTCGCTATATCAGAAATGAAGACTTTATGAGGATAAGTAAGAGAATTAAGAGACCCAAGGTCTCTTAGCTAGTAAATGGGGGGACCAAGATTTGAACCTAGGCTTTCTGATTCTAGAGAATTGTACTGCTTCTGAATAGAGTCTAATTTTTTTTTTAACTATTTGTTCTTACATGTTTGAAAAAAATTATTTCAGGAGGTTTATTTAAATGGCAATGTTAGGTTAATTATTAATGCTAATTACTGTTAATATTAAATATTGTAACTGAAGCCAAAGTATGTATAACTGGAGTTTTTTTCAATATTAATTTATTCGATTTAAAGGATTAAAGAAAATTGGAAACAAAAGAAGTCAGCCCCCACTTTCCTAATGATTGAGATGGTTTTAGTTTTAGATTTTTGTCTTTCTTATAGACTGTTTTCTAATTGTCATCCCCAATAGTTTTTTTAATGTCTTTTTCATTTTGCATACTTTATTCATTATAATATATCCTTGTATTTGTAGTTTTCTGATTTTTATATTATGTAAGAATAGTCTGTTGAAAGCAAATGCCATACATTAATCTTGATGTGTCCCATAGTGCCTAGACATGTGACTAATGTTCCTTATGTATTTGTTTGTTTATTTTTTATTTATATTTTACAGTGGTAAGGGTCAAACTCAAGGCCCTGTGCACGTAGGCAAGTGTTCTACCACTAAGCAAAATCCTTAGCCCCCCCTCCTTAAGTATTTGTTATGTGAAGAAATATTAAAAGTCTCCTTCCTCTTTAGTATTGTCTTATGATTGTATATTAATAACAATCTAGCCTGAAATGCTAAAAAACATGAAATTATTCAAATCATTCAGTAGTAAGAAATATTTTCCAGGAGTATATTAATAAATTACATAGATACACAGGAAAGAGTAGCAAAAAGTCAACTTCTGAAAATACAAAATGAAGTCAAGAGTAGTGTCACACTGTACCTTGTAATCCTAGCTACTCAGGAGGCTAAAGCAGGAGGATTACAAGTTCAAGGCCAGCCTGGGGAACTCCTTGAGACCCTGTCTCAAAACAAATGAACAAACAGAAAAAATGACTCGGGATGTAGCTCAGTGGTAGAGCACTTACTTAGCATACTCAAGGGCCTGGGTCTAATCCCTAGTACTTGTAGGATAACATTCATGAGCTGTTGGTCCAAAGTGATTTCTGAGTAAAAATATTTTCCAACAAAGTAGTTTTAGTTTTATCTACAGAACAAGGTATTTTATATATTCCATGAAAAATATTAATTTGAATGTTTTTTTTTTCTCTAAAAGTGATTACTGGGAGATCTGAATTCAACTCCCTTTAATATTTAAATGGAAAATTTTACAGTACGCAACAACATTTTTGCCAATTTCTTTCCACATCTAATCATTTAGTTTTGGTTGTTTTCTTCAGTAATGTAAAAATTTGTCTTTTTCCTTCTTCAGGTCCTTGTGTGTCTTGATGGTCAACATATCTTCTTTAATATCACAACATTTTCAAGAACAGTTAGTGAATAAAACAGAGCTTCTTTTTGACAACATGAGTTCTCCTGAGGTCGACATTGCAAAAAGAATAGTACAATTTCTTCAAAATGTTAAATATAGATATTACCCTCTATTAGAGAGGTGTAATAAAGTGTTTTTAGATAACATGAACCACCTTGATTTGGATTCCATCAGTAAAATATTTGATGAATATCAGTTCCTACAGTTTTATAGTTTTGAATTTGTTATAGTGGCTAAAAAGAGGCTAACTGAGATGATTCCTCTCTTTGATAACCCTGCAAGCTTTGTGAAATTGTTTGTTGCATTGGGACCAGTGGCAGGACCTGAAGAAAAGAAACAGTGAGTTCAATGTCATATGCTTTACTTTTCTTCTTGGGAATATATGGAGTCTTCAAGCTTAGGTCTCCTTGGCCCTCTGGCACAAAAATTACCCAATTAAACCATGAAGGGGAAATAATCTGTTATGATCTGCTTCTGGATTCTTTATCCTTATTTATATCTCCAACTCTTAATCTACTGGTATGTTCTAAAAGGGAGCTAATAAATTGCTGGTGCTGGGCCAACACAGAAAAAACTGAGGGAGAACACTAAGTGATTTTATGTTCCCTTCCTAGACCAGATGACTGGGTTTATGGGTTTATATGGGCACAAATTATGTGTATTTATATTTAGAACTATAGTGGATCTAACAACGAACCCTTTTGTGGTTTCTTGTAGTCATTGCATTCATCATCAAAAGCACATATTAAGCACATTGGCATATTTCCTATGTGAATTTGGTCTGACTCATGTCTTTTAAAATTTTCCATTTTTGATGGATATTGATTTAGAGAAATATTTGAGATATAAAGATGAGCAAATATGAAATTAATACATAAGCTAAATATGACTAGTACATAAGATTCTTCTTTCCTAGGCCATGTGACTGGGTTTACACTTGGGTATAAGATTCCCCTTACCAGCATAAGCATATGGAATATTTAGAATAACAGCCCTTTTGGATAAGTATGATTAATGGATTCAGTTAAGCAAGGGGTTTCTAGGAGTTGTCTAACAGAGGAATCTGCATCATTATTTTGTTAAGGAAAACTTTATAGAAAATTTTTATTTTTGAATTATATGAAAAAAATTAAAGAGGGGCTGTGGTTGTAGCTCATTGGTAGACTGCTTGCCTAGCACCTGTAAGGCACTTGGTTTAATCCTCAGTACCACATAAAATAAATAAATAAGTTAAAAATATTGTGTCCATCTACAACTAAAAATATATTTTAAAAACTAAGGGTACATCTTAAGAGATTGCATCTATATAGAAACATAATTATTTTAAAAAATGTTTACTGTAATCTTTTTGTCACCAAGCAAATATTAAAATCTGATTTTAGGGCTGGAGCTATTGCTCAGTGGTAAAGCATTTGCTCAACATGTGCAAAGCTCTGAATTCCATCCCCAGCACTTAAAAGGAAAAAAAAAAACATGCTAAAGAAATACAAGAGTTGTAAATTTGGATTTAACTGGATTTCTGCTTGAAGGAATTTATATTTTAATTAGGAAAATAATTTTTTTATTATGTACAAAGTTGCTAGGATTAGAAGTAAATAATTGAAATGTTTAATATTAGAGTATCACAACATGGTTTATGACTAAATACTAAAATTAGTGTTGTAGACTGGAAATGTTGTGGGTAGATAGAAGCGAGAGAAACATAGATTGAAGTGGTTGAGAAAAGCCTTGGGGAGAAGATGGTTTGAAGCATTCCATAATGTTGGTGAAAGGATAGTATGGAGCTATGAATAGAAAATTTATTCTTCTCTCCTCAGGTTTCACCTTTTGAATTTATCTTTTAAACTACTCCAAAAGACTTATCTTTTTTGTATTAGAACATATTATAGAGGAATAGATGTCATTGTGGGATATTCATGTATGCATATAAGACACTTATATCTTGATTCTTTCATTACCACAGCACTTTGGATAGTTTCAAAATAGGTCATCTTGGGGGTGGGGTTGTGGCTCAATGGTAGAGTACTTGCCTAGCATGTGTGAGGCACTGGGTTAGATAAAGAAAGAAAAAAAGAAAGAAAGGTATTGTGTTAATCTGCAACTAAAAAACATTTCAAAAAATAGGTCATCTTTGTTAATTTTCGGATTGTAGTGTTACAGTTAGTGCTTAATATATAAGATTTTTGTTAATAGGAAGGTAAATTGGCTTTCAGGTTAGTTCTTATACAAGTTTAAACATCTGACAAGATGTTATAAAATCTCACTAGATTTAATAAATATTATTAAAAATATCAATTAGTATCTTAGCTCTCTAGTACTAGATAATTTCACTGAATCATAGTGCTTTATAATCATTATAACCTTATCTTATTTGAAATCATTATAATACTTCTTATCTATACATTTTTAGGGAGTTTTAGATTGGATTATACTTAAGCCTTAATTATTGAAGAAAACAGTATATTTTTCCTTATTTAATATTATTTTATATTATCCCCAAGTATGTGGGCAGAAAATTAGAATTAGACATGAAATTCAATTTTTTTTTTTTTATTGTTGGTCGTTCAAAACATTACACAGTTCTTAATACATCATCTTATGAAATTCAATTTTTATATTATTTCTTTTCTATTTGTTACCCACAAACTGGGTTTTTTTTTTTTTTTTTTTTTTTTTGGTACTGGGGATTGAACCCAGGAGCACTCAATCACTGAGCAAGATCCTCAGCCCTTTTTAATATTTTATTTACAGACAGGCTCTCACTTAGTTGCTTAGGGCCTAACTAAGATGCTGAGATTGGCTTTGAAGTCAAGATCCTCCTACCTCAGCCTCCCCAGCTTCTGAGATTACAGGTGTGCACCTGGCTCATAGCCTTTTATTTAAAAAAAAATTACAAGTTAGCCATGCATGGTTGCATATACCTATAATCTCAACAGCTAGGGAGGCTGAGGCAGGAGGATCACAAGTTCAAGGCCAGCCTTAGAAACTTAGCAAGGCTCTAAGCAACTTAGCAATTAGTGAGATCCTGTCTCAAAATGAAAAATAAAAGGACTGAAAATGTAGCTCAGTGGTAAATAACCCCTGGGTTTAATACCCAATTCTGAAAAAAAATATATATTAGGTTAATTATCAGTTTTTAATTGTAAAAATATTTTTCTTTGCTTTTAGACTTAAATCAACCATGCTATTGATATCAGAGGAGCTCACCAGCCAGCAAGCCTTAGCAGTGGTGAAAGCAATGGAAGATATGGAAAGCAGAAATTCACATTTGATTAAAAAGTAATCTTTACTGAAAGTCCTGGGGTTTAGTTGTCAATCAGAAGTAGCCTTTTTTTTTTTCCAAAATTTTTTTTGTAGTTGTATATGGTACAGAATGCCTTTATTTTATTTTTAATTAATTAATTTATTTTTTTGTAGTTGTAGAGGAACAGCGTGCCTTTATTTTGTTTTGTTTATATGTGGTGCTAAGAATTGAACCCAGTGCCTCACACATGCTAGGAGAGTGCTGTGCCATTGAGCTACAGCCCCAGCCCCATAAGTAGTAAAATAATTGAATAAAATAATTGTTTTTTATAATAATTGTTTTGAAGAAATAAGGAGTCAGCACTTAAGGCATTGCTTTTGTTCTTGTTTCTTTTTCACAATAGAGGTAACAAAAATTTTTATATCATCTTTCATTTCATTTACTGCTGCTGTTCTACTAGAGCAAAGTATCATAATCCACACAAGTGGAGAGCACAGAGCAAGGAACCTATTATTCAAGAGAACAGTTAACATCCATCTATACTACAGTGTTACCTTGAAAAAATAATACCATATTCTGGCTTTTTTTTTTTAATTTATTTACTTATTTTTTAGGTGTAGATGCACACAACACAATGCCCTTTTATTTTTATGTGGTGCTGAGGATCGAACCTGGGTCCCACCCGTGCTAGGCAGGTACTCTACCGCTGAGCCACAATCCCAGCCCCATATATTCTGGCTTTTTTGATAACTTGAAATTGAAGGAAAAATATATTTTTAAATTATGTATGCTTAATTTTCATTACGTATCATATGTGCATTTCTTTTGATATTTCTTCTAGTTACCTCTTAGCATTTCCCAAATATATATATATATAATATATAAAATCATTGTAATACTTCTTATTTATACATTTTTAGGGAGTTTTAGATTGGATTATACTTAAGCCTTAATATTGAAGAAAACAGAGCAGAGTAACTGGCATGAAAACTGCACAGTGTTTCATAAATTAATGAGTAAAATGGTTGTAATATATGTTCTGTCATTCTTTTTAGAATTGCTTCAGTTTTGCATAAACATTTGGATAACTATAAACCAGTAGAGTTACTGAAGATAACTCAGGCATTAATTTTTCTACATTTTCAAAGTAAAGCGCTTTTTGTGAAACTCAGAGAATTGCTGCTTAGGTAAGATTAAAATATGAATTTGTTCAGTGTTTCGTTTTGTAATCTATCTGCAATATTTGAATTGCTTAATTATGTACAGAATTACTAGACTTTTTGGAGGGGAAATTGAGGAGTTTGTTATTAAAAATGTTAAGATCTGGGAGTGTAGCTCAATGGTAGAATGCTTGCCCAGCATAATTGAAGACCTAGGATCAAAACCCTAGTAGTATAAAAGGGAAAAAATTATTTTAAAGATGAGAATAATTACTGGAATGAGGTTCAGGCCAAATCAATCTTTTCCCCTCCATTTATCACTACTAATTTGATTTCTCATATTGATTTCTAAAAGATAAAGCATGGGATTATATACTGTAATCAAAACATTGACATATATTGAAAATGATTTTTATTGTAATAAAGTGATATGTTATTATGATTCAAAAGAATTTGAACTGAGAAATAAGGATTGACTTTTTTTTCAGATGAGAATTTAACATGTTAGGTATAAGAGTTCACCCTTTTCTTGAAGAAATAGCTTTCTTATTTAAATGATTACATCCATGGTTATTGTTTCTTTACCCTTTCTGTGTTTAATATAGAATCTGAGTAGTGAGAGTACCTTATATATCTCTATAGTTTAAAATTTTATCAAAAATGTCTTTTCTTTCTTGCTGGGTACAGTGGAGCACGCCTGTAACCCTAGCGGCTCGTGAGGCCAAAACAGGAGGATTGAGAGTTCAAAGCTAGCTTCAGCAATGGGGAGACACTAACCAACTCAGTGAGACCCTATCTCTAAATAAAATACAAAATAGGGCTGTGATGTGATTCAGTGGTTGAGTGTCCCGAGTTCAATCCCTGGTACTCACCCCCCCAAAAAATTTTTTTCTCATTTATTTATTGTTTTAGTTCTAGCCATCAAACTCAGGGTCTCCTGCTTGCAACATAAGTGATCTCCACTGAGCTGTCCCCCTACTCTACAAAAATATATGTTTTTCTTCCCTTTTTTTTTTTTTTTTTTTTTGAGATAGAGTCTTAGTATGTTTTCCAGCCTGACCTAGAAATAATGGTTCCCAAATAGTTGGGGATTGATTATAGGTGTATAACACCATACCCTGCTCAAAAACTATTTTTGAGTCATTGAGTAATTTAAAATTTGGGGAGAATTTATACAAAATTGTAGGGGCTTTATGATTTAGAATTACCTCCCTTCACTTCAGTATAGACAATTTCAAGTTGGTATTAGAGGGAATGAAGTCTAATTCAATTAACATAAATGCTTATATAAAAAGTTCCTGAAACAGCTCAGAAAACTTGAGAGTTCTTGTATTGAAATAATATCTGGTTGAGGTTTATTTTGGTACTGAGAACTGAACCAGGGATGCTTTACCACTGAGCCACATGCTCAGCTTTTTATTTTTTATTTTGAGACAGGGCCTCCCTAAATTGCTGGGGACCTCACTAAGTTGCTGAGACTGTCCTTGAATTTGCTTTCCTCCTGCCTCAGTTTTCTAAATTGATGGGAATATAGGTTTGAGCTACCATGCCCAGCTATGTTTGTTATTTTTTAACTTAATGAAGTATAATCTACATAAAAATGTACATATTCCCCATCTTATTGCTTTGTATCTATCTCCAGGGTTAACTGCTATTTCTATTTCTAGCTGTGTGTGATTAGTTTTGCCTTTATATTTTTATATAAACAGAATTATGCAGTATGATTTATTTTTTATCTGGATTGTGTAAATTTTAGTGTTTTTTTGTTTGTTTGTTTTTTTGTGGTATTTGGATTTGTTTATTTATTATTTTTTGAAACAGGGTCTTGCTATGTTACCTGCATTCCTTGTGTTTGTTTATCTGTGTTAAATTAATATTTTAAAAAGCAACTCAGTTTTTTTTTTAACTTAGATTGGATTATTCCTTCTTCTACTTCTAAATCTGAAGATTTTTAAAAGCTCCCAGGTTTTTTTATTTATAGTTTAACAATTGATGTCCCCTTGGTGGACTATTCAGCATTGAGATTGGGAAAGGATGTTGTATGGTCTGTGTGTGTGTTTGTGTGTGTGTGTGTGTGTTGTGGTTGGACTTCCTATATAACTGAAATGAAAGTGAAGTAATATTGAATGATTACTTTGTGCCAAGGCCTATACAAGGTCATAGCAGTTCCTGACAGGTCATATCAGAAACTGAGCCCAAATTCTTCCTCTAGCAACAGCACTGGAAACATTATTCTGACACTGACCTTCTGTTTGGCAGGGACTATGGTTTTATTTTTGCATAAGAAACTCGGAGCATGCTTTGGGACATCTTAGGCTCTTCTCAGTGACCCTTTGCAACTTGTCATTTTTAAAGTATCTAAATATTCTTAAATTAGCTCCCATTTTAAGCTTACCTCATATGTTGATTATAATAATGATGATATATTCACTTTAAATAAATATATATTTTGGTTTTGCTGGTTGCTGATGTATTAATTTTGTTCTTTTCATCCCCACCCCTTCTTTTATAGTTATTTGAAAGTTAGTGTCATACCGAGTGAGATTTCCATCCTGGTCTATGCTATTTCCATGCTTCCTTCTCCTCACCTTGATGAAACATCAGTATCCCGAATTGAAGCAGTTTTACCACAGTGTAACCTATATGGCTTGAATGATTTTGCCACATCTGTTTTAAGATGGATTCAGTATGATCACATGCATATGAGTAGCATTACTGGGAAACAACTGAAACTACTTCAAAAATTAGATCACTACAGTCATCAGAGATTACAACAAAGCAACAATTTAGATCTGTTATGGGAGGAAGTTAAATCTTTAAAAGAAGACTGGTTTCGTGAATCTCTTGTTGAAGAAACAATTGCAGCTTTACATCGTTTGATGGATGGAATGAATTGTATGAATGTTTCAAAGATTGCATCTTTTATATCTAGAACTAACTACCTCAGTACTTTGCTACTTGATAAGATAGCCTCAGTGGTTATTGAGCAGATTGAAAAGGTGAAATTTAAATGTTATACTTTAGTATAACATAAATACTTTGAGAACTTGGATTAGAATTTAAAGGTTAAAAATTAATCTATGGTTTCTGGTTCAATAATTTGTTCTTCTCCCTTTAAAGCCACTGCCTCCAGATTTGGGGAGATCAGTGGCATTCTTTGCTTCCTTACAGTATTGTTAAGATCAGTAATCAGAATTCTTTGACTAGAAAGAAACACTTAAAATGACATTGAGTGTATTAAGGTAGTAGAGGATGAAGAATTTTTGTTCTTCCTTTTTCTTTTTTTATAATCCTATGGTATTACTTTTATTAGTTTTAAAATATTTGTGTTCAAAAGTGCATGATAAGTGTGAAAACTTAGAAAATTATAAGATATACACTGACATCAGTATTCTTCAATTGTCAGTGCATCTTTTTAAAAAAATATTTTGAGTTGTAGATGGGCACAATAGTTTATTTTTATGTGGCGCTGAGGATCAAACCCTGTTCTTCACACATGCAAGATAAGTGCTTTAGCACTGAGCTACAACCCTGGCCCTGTCAGTGTATCTTATCACAGGTTTATTTTTGAAACTAACCTGTAAAATGATGCTTTGTGGATTATGTGAGAAGAATATCACTTATATAATCACTATTGTATATACAAATATATATAAAATCAGGATAAGGCCTTTACTTAGATGACAGTATTTCTCAACAAATGAAAATAAAAGTCTTATTTGCTTAGCTTAGTGCCTAACAGTTATTAAGTATTGGATGAGTGAGTGAATAATGAAATTTAAAAAAAGAATAAATGAAAACAGTATGTTGATGATTACAAATTAAGAAACTTATTTATTTATATGATGATTCTGTAAAATGCACTGATATGGAAATAAGTGATTCTGTGTACTATTTTAATTAGTAGTGGGATCTGTATTAGAGTTTTACAACTAATGAAATCAATTTGTAGATTGTCTAATTTTTTCTGCATTAGCACTTTTGGAATTATTAATAATAATTAGTCATAAGTTAAATAAGTTTATAGCATTATAGAAAAATTAATAAGCAGAGTGATAACATCTATCATTTAACTATAGTCATGTTAGGAAAAAGTTGACTTAAAATAATAATTAGGGGCTATAGCTCAGTGGTAGAGTGCTTGCCTGGCATGTATGAGGCACTGGGTTCAATCCTCAACACCACATATAAATAAATAGGTAAATAAATAAATAAAATAAAGGGGTCCATCTACAACTGAAAAAAATGTTTAAAAAATAATAATTAGGTTAAAATTTTCTTTCAGTTTACTGAAGTTTAACTGTAAAATATTTGTTCTATTTATACAGATCCATCCTTTTTCAATTCTTGCTATTATTCTTCCATTCAGCATTTTGAACTATGATCCACCTCAAAGGAATGAATTTTTGGGGACATGCATGCAATGCCTTAATTCTCACTTAGGTGGGTATATTGTTTGGTAATGCATTGAATGAGTATATCAGAGGATATTTGAGCTAAGTATGAGCTTAGAGGTGTCCCTCATTGTAGGATAAGCATAAATAGTCATGAATTCTGTACCTAAACATGTTTTATATCCCTTTTTGAAACTTTCATCATGAAAAATGTCAAACCTGTATTAAAAATTAAAATAATTGAATAAGGAACACCTATACTCAATGTGTAGATTTAGTAATGTTACCATTTTATCATATGTGCCTTATCTGTTTTTCTCTCTTGTTCACTTTTTTTTGGAGCCATTTCTAAGTATGTTGTAGACATTGTGATCTTTTATCCCTAATCACTGTACTATATGCTTTCCAAGAATAATAACACTTCATACTGTTAGCACATCTAAGAAACTTATTAATAGTTCCCAAATATCTAATATATAGTCCACATTTAAATCTCCCCAGTTGCTCCTAAATGCCTTTTAGGTTATTTTGGACCCAGGATCCATCAAGGTTCACTCTTTGCTTTTGGTTGTAATCTTTTCAGTCTCTTATAGTCTACAATATTTTTTCTATTTTTTTTTATAACTCAGAATTGACATTTCATGGGGAGGTTTTTTACTTTTTTCTAACTTTTTGTTATTAAAGTTTTCAAATATTTAGAAAAATTGAAAGGACAATAACAGACATCTGTATATTGTATACTTATAATCTTAGCTTGAATAATGATTAACAGTTGAACAAGTAATATCTACTTCCTGGTCCACAATCACACTTTCCCAGTTGTTCTTTCTAACTTTTTTAAAACAAACAGGGGTTGGGGATATAGCTCAGTTGATAAGCGTGCTTGCCTCACATGCACAAGGCCTGGGTTCAATCCTCAGTACCACAAAACAAAACAAGACAGAATGTAGTGGTTATGTCACTTTCCCCCTATCTTTTTTCTTGATATTTATTTTATAGAATAGAGATCAGCCATTTATTGTAGATTATGTCACATTATGGATTTGTCCATTTGCTTTCTTTTGGCTTGTTCCTCCATTTCCTGTATTTCTAGCAAATTAGAAGTTAGTTATAGAAACTTAATTAAGTTTAGTTTAAATATTTCAGCAAAAAATACCTTGCTTGTGGTACTATGTGTCTTATATTTATATGAGATCTGGAATTTGATTGTTTCTGTCCATTTTAATAGTTTGCTTATTGAAAGTAAATATTTCTTAGGTGCTTTAGGTGTTTATGAATTGTCTGAAAGGTTGGTGCTCTGGTGCTGATTATTTTGTGTGTCCTAAAAAAGTTTTAAAATAATGTTTCAGTACTGGGGAAAAATGGAGTAAAGTTGGTCTTTTCTGTCATTGGCATTAGCAGAAGCAGATAATAAGAGGCAGGAAATTATTTTTTCCCTGTTATTCCTTATTTTGGCTTCTGAATTGTATTTGAGAGAAGTTGGCCTTCAAGGAGTAGGGTTTAAATTTTTTTAAATTGGTATAAAATAAGTATCAAGTAACAGTGGGTTTTGTTGTAGCATTTTATATATACATATGATATAATTTGATTGTTTTCATTCCACAGTCCCTCCTCTTCTTTCTCTTCCTTCTTCCCTCCACCTTATTTCCTTCTTCTACCCTAATGGTTTCCCTTCTATTTTCAGGAAATTCTCCTACTCCCTTTCTTTTATTTTTTCTCTCTAGCTTAAACATATGAGAGAAAACATACACTTGTCTTCCTGAGTCTTGCTTATATTACTTAATGCTTAAAGGTAGGGTTTTATGGGGCTTTTCTTCTCAGATCCTAACCACTTCTTATCCGTGAAAGTTTTAAAAGTGAACTATATGGTAGTTCTTACCTTTTCAGTGAACACCCTCCATATATATTTTTTGTATATGTGTATGGTACTAGGAATTGAACCCAAGGCCTTATGCATGTTGGCAAGCACTTACCACTGAGCTATGAGCCCTTTTAAAAGTTTTTAGTTTCAGACAGTCTCAAACTTGTGATGCTCCTGCCTTAGCCTCCTCCCTAGTGGCAGGGTTTACAGGCATGTGCCTCAATGCATGGCTTTACCACATGGTTATTGTTAGGTACTCTGCTAGGCACTGGATATAAGGGAGGGAGAGAACAAAAACAGGTAGGTTACCATTATTGAATTTAATTTCTGGTGAGGAAATACTAGTAGAAAGCATAGACAAATCTATATGGTCATGTGTGAGAAGTACTCTCAAGAACATTACTGCAGGGTGAGTGTTCAGGATGGAGCATAGTGGAGTAGGGTGGGGTACTAGCCTCAAATATTTGTACACTCAACCTAGAGTCCTGAGATCCCCAGTGAGCAGCACAGTGACATAGAGCTGGACTTTCTGAGTTAATCCCCACCTTGATTAATAACTCTGTCATCTGGGGCAAGTCTTTAACTTCTCTGTGCTTCCCTATTCCCATTTAATATAAAACAGATAATATTCTGTAAATTCTATTTACATAAATGAGGTTTAAATGAATTAACATCTATAAAGTGCTTAGAGTGGTATCTACCAAATTCTGAGCACTATTACATCATCACCAAACATAGACACTAGGATCACTTCTCTTTTTACTTATACTACTGTCCTTTTGTTTTTAATTCTTTTTCTTTGAAGGCAGTTTTTAAAACTTTTAATTAAATTATAAGAACATTTATATAAACTTTGTATAATAGTTTGAATTTACCTATATTTAATCAACCTAGGGAATCAGAAACAGAATATTATAGTATCTTTCTTCTCTTTTCCCCCTTTCTTATCCCCATCCATTTAACTATTATCCTGACTTAGAACAGTATTGATTAGTTTTGTCAATGCTAATTATATGTATTTTTAAACCTGTCTTTATCTGAATAAATTATATATTTACCTATATGTGAGGCAGCTGTACATTACATATTTTATTAAATCAAGTTTTCTTTTAGGTACATTGGATCCTGTTATGTTAGTGTTTCTTGGTTTCTCTTTGGCAACCCTTGAATATTTTCCAGAAAATTTGCTAAAGACAATTTTTAACATCAAATTCTTAGCAAGATTAGATTCTCAACTTGAAAGTACGTATCTACATTTAAGTTTTTAAATTATCACTTGTACTTTATGTCAACTCTATCCATACTAAATCATTTAATTTTAATGCTACTTTTTTCCTATAAATAAAATTATTTTATGACATTATCAGGAGGTATAGCTTACCTAGCACTTGCCTAACACGAAGCCCTAGATTTTTCATGCTTATTGTAGAAAATTTGGAAAACATAAAAATAGAAAATAGAAAGTAAAAAAATTACCCATAATTATACCACCAGGTGAAACTGTTGATTGTTCATTCATTTCTTCCTTCCTTCATTGGGGTATTTCTTTTCTGTTTTTCTCTTGATTTTAATGTTTATATATCTGTATGTATTTTAAAGCAAATTTGGATTATTTATATATTTATTTTGTATGCTGTCTTTTCTCATCTAACCATATTTTGAGCAAAATTCCATGTCATGAAATATTTTAAAAATATTTTTTTAGTTGTAGTTGGACACAATGCCTTTATTTTATTTATTTTTATGTGGTGCTGAGGATTGAACCCAGGGCCTTGCACGTGCTATGTGAGTGCTCTACTACTGAGCCACAACCCCAGGTCTTGAAATATTTTTTGATGTCATGTTTATTATTATTTTTTTTTATTTGGGTACTGGGGATTGAACTCAGGGGCACTCAGCCACTGAGTCACATCCCCAGCCCTATTTTGTATTTTATTTAGAGTCAGGGTCTCACTGAGTTGTTTTGTGCCTCACTTTTGCTGAGGTTGGCTTTGAACTCTCAATTCTCCTGCTGAGCTGCTGAGATTACAGGTATGAGCCACCTCACCTGGCTCATGATTTTTTTTTCTTTAAATATATATTTATTTTTTAGAAGTAGTTGGACACAATACCTTTATTTTATTTACTTATTTTTATGTGGTACTGAAGATTGGACCCAGGGCCTCGAACATGCTATACAAGTGCTCTACCACTGAGCCACAATCCCAGCCCCTGATTTTTTAATTGTATATATAATATGCCATTATGTGGATATAATAAAATTCACTTGTTATAGGTTGTTTCCTGTTCCTCATTATTATAAATAATGAATTGTTACATATGAATTATTACATAGTGAATTATTATGATCATTGATTGTTTCCTTAGAATAAATTTCTAAATATGGAGTATTAGGTCAATGAAATTGTGTTTTTGTTTTTATGTTTTGAACCATGGCCTCAAACACAGTAGGCAAGTGCTCTACCACTGAGCTACATCCTCAGTCCTTGGTAGTATTTTTTTAAATGTAGTTGTAAAATTCACAACTAATGAAAATGGTGTAGAAGTTGGTCCTAATCATGCTCCTTAAATACAATAATTTAAAAATGTAAAGTGTTTTTGGATAAACGAAGTGACTTTATAATATGCGTGAAAGTATCAACCAATAGTGGGGATAAATGGTGTGAAAAAATGAGATGTTTTTGTAAGTCTAAACTATTAAAATTATTAGTACTTCATTTTTATTTCAGTTTTACCATCATCTCTACGTTCAAGGGTCCAGTTTCGTCTTATGGAATTAAATAGAGCAGTCCGCTTGGAATGCCCTGAGTTTCAAATTCCATGGTTTCATGAACGCTTCTGTCAACAACACTATAATAAAGGTTTGAGTTTTCTTTTGGTGAGATAGTGAAATTTAATTCTAAAGTAAAGTATTAGGGAGTATATTGTTACTACTGTTAAAACTAAATGTGATACTAGAGTTTCCAAGAGGGCCTGTTTGATTTTTTTAGTTGAGATTTTATAAGTGCAATTTGTGTTACAAAAATTTCTTAAATAAGACACTAAACCTCTTGCGAGCAAGAACTTGTATTTGGGACAAGTTATTATGAGTGTATTGAATTTATTGTCATTACATATGCGGTATTACATTGAAATTTTTATTGGAAATATTAATTTTTTTTTGTTTTGTGGAATTGGGATTATTATCATTCGAAAACTAACTACTTAGGACTCATTTTTGTTTTCAAAAAGATACTGGCAGCATGAATGGAGCACAACTGCAAATTTATAAAATGTTAGCAGAGGTACTAGGAGGAATCAATTGTGTAAAAGCCTCTGTTCTTTCGCCTTATTACCACACAGTAGGTAAGTCACTGATAGAGAACTGCTAATTTTAATAGAGTTATCTCATCAACTGGAATTTTAAAAAATTAAAATATTTTTGCAAGTTGTTGTTATGAAAATTTCCAAACACCGTGAGCCAGTCTGGGCAACTTGATGAGACCCTGTCTCAAAATAAAAAGGGCTGGGATATAATGCAGTGATATAGTGACCCTGGGTTAAATCCCTATATGCAAAAAGTTTTTAAAAACAAAATTTCCAAAAGCAAAAAAATGAACAATACAATGAATCCTCAAATTCCCATGGCCCAGCTTTGATAACAATCAGCATTTTGTTGTTTTTCAAGAAAATTTTTTAAGGTCAGTCTTTCACCAGCTGTAAGTAAACCCCAGATTCAGATTCACTGGTCCTGGATCTGTATAAGATTCTGTCTCCCTTACTTAGTGCCCCATCATCAATAAAATGACTTACCTTGATTCATTATTTTAAGTTCATCTCAAAAACTAACTTGTATTATCAGCCTGGATAAAAATTTCTAGAAGCATTGTGCCTGTCCCTAATCTGATCAGTCTGTTTTTCGGGTATTCTATTTGTAAAAGGCATTCTGATTTAATTCTGGATGACATAAGCTGGTGCTATATGATGTCAGATGGCAGTATTATATAAGATTCAAAAGAGTGAGGCATGGTGGTAGACGCCTGTAATCCCAGCTCATCAGAAGGCTGAGGAAGGAAGATTGCAAGCTCCAAGCCAGCCTTGGCAATTTAGCGAAACCTGTCTCAAAATAAAAAATAAAAAGGGGTAGGGATGCAGCTCAGTGGCAAAGTGCCCGTGGGTTCAATATCCAGTACTGTTAAAAAAAAAAAATTCACAAAGATATTACTAAGTTCAAGTGCTGGGTGTAAATGAAAAAGATAATGCTTTAAGAAGATTAATGTAAGTTTTCTATGATTAGATTGGAAGGTGCCTGCTTAATGTAAAGGGTTGCCAGAAATCAAATATTATTTTAATTATATTAATAATAAAGAAAGTAGTGTCACTGTACTCTGTCCTTTAGACAATTTTTTTTCATGTTATTCTTTATGACAGTAAGTGACAAATAGGGTCAAGAAACAACAGATGGTCAAGGATCTATAAATTATGTCTTAGAAGCAGAGAGGACTAGGACTGCATGGATCTAGGTCCTTGAGCAAATTCCTCTTTTTTTCTTTATTTTATGGGGATAGTAATGGCTGTTTAATAGAATTAATTCAAGTATTGCATGTAAAGCATTTAGCACTACCCTTGGAACATAGTAAATTATATTTTTTTGGGAAAAAAAACAGCTAGGAATGTTTGATTTGAAAATAGAAGTCTCATTGGGAACATAACTGTTTTAAGATATTTGCCCCAGCACTGCAAAACCAAAACCAAACCAAACCAAACCAAACCAACACACAAAATAAGCAAATAAAAATAAAATGTTTGAAGGATTGTCATATGGAAAAACAACTTGATATCTCTATTTAAGGGATGAGAAAATGGTAAAATTAATGGAAGCACACTTTAAGTCAGTATAAGAATAATTATAGGCTACTTTATGAAGAACTTATGTTGAGGCAGAATGTGGATGATCAGATGATCCTGTGTATGTATAAGGCTGACCTAGATAATCATTAGCACAAAACACACACTCTCTTTTGTCTGTTTTTTTTTTTTATAAGTCAGGATTAGGGTTGATGATGAGTAACAAAAATCCAAGATATCAGGAACTTAAATTACACCTTTATTTCCTTCTCCCCTACATGTAGAGTCCAGGGCTGGCATGCCACCTCCACAAACATGAGATATGCACGATTCTTCCGTTTCTGGTCCAAAATAGCTGCTCTGGCTTCAGCCACTCCACTAAGACCCCAGCAGAAAGAGGAGGGAAGGAGCAGGAAGGATATATCTTATATTTAAGCACAGTTTCCTGAAGTTAAACATACCATTTTTAGTTATGATCTATGGCCATACTTGGCTGCAAGTGAATTTAGAAAATGTGGTATTTATTCTGAAAGATCACATACTCTATCATTAAAAGTGAGGGGAAAAATTAGTACTGGAGGAAAACTTGCAGTCTCTGCTAGACATATTATTTATTGTAAAAGTAATACTCAGGGAAGTAAATGTATTAAAATATAAATATGAAAATAATCTGTAATTCCATCTTATAAAGGGTTCTTTGGCATCTTAAAAGTAAACAGGCACTATAGCCAGCTCCTTATTTCTATCATCTCATTTCATTCCTTTTTTAAAATTTTCTTTCAAACTAGGAATAATACATATCCACTGTAGAACAATTAAATAGTACAGAAAAGTAAAAAAAGGAGAGAGAGGAAAAATCACTCATAATAACCTGTCACAAAATCAAGCATCATGATTAAACTAGTATTATTACATCATAGGCCCATTGTATTTCCATTTTGTATTTATAACTCCCACTGTCAAGAGAATTATTTTTATGTGAAAATGCATACAAATCTTTAGAATAAAATTTGAGTAGTGATGCTTGTGTATAGGAGAATGGCGTGATTAAGACAACATATTGTATGATTAAAAACTATGAAGCAGAATTTAAGATATTAAAAAAAAAACATTTAAAACAATCATATGAGCAGCTTGCAAGGGCACACACCTATAAATCCAGCAACTCAGGAGGCTAAAGCAGGAGGATCACAAGTTTGAGGCTAGCCTCAGCAACTTAGTGAGGCCCTAAGCAATTAGTGAGATCCTGCTCAAAATAAAAAATAAAAAGGATTAGGGATATGCTCAGTGTTAAAATGCCTCTAGGTTCAATCCCCAATACAAAAATAAATAAATAGGGGCTGGGGCTGGGATTCAGTGGTAGAGTGCTCGCTTAGCATGTGCAAGGTACTGGGTTTGATCCTCAGCACCACATAAAAATAAATAAATAAATAAATAAAGGTATAAAAAATCACATCAATCTTTAAAAAAAGTAAATAAATAAATGAAAACAAATAAAATGTCATATGCTATGTGCTTACCATAGAATAAACCAGAAAAGGTAGATAACCACAAATAATAATTATCCATGATATAGCCACTGTTTACTTTTGGTGTCTGTTTTTATATTTATAACTTACTTTTAAAACCAAGAATAGCTTTTCTGAGGTATCTATGTCTTAATCTATTTGTGCTACTATAACAAAATTCCTGAGATTAGGTAATTTATAAACAACAGAAATGTATTTCTCACAGTTCCAGTGGTTGGGAAAGCTAAGATCAAGGAACCCATAGGTATGGTGAGGACTGCTCTCTGCTTTCAAGATGGCACATTGAATGCTGTGTCCTCACATGATAGAAGGAACAAAAGGGCAATAAAGGACCTACTGTGTCCCTTAAGAGTGATAATCCCATTAAAGAGAGCATTGCCCTCATGGCTTAATCATCTCCTAAAGGTCCCATCTCTTAATACTTCACAATGATGATCAAGTTTTGATAGATGAATTTTTGGGAAAACATTCAAATCATAGCACTTGTAATTTTATTTATATGTTGTGAATATTTTCGTATGCCAACAGATATACTTATCCAACATCATTTTTAGTGTTAGCATATTTTATTGAATGAGTATGCTATGATTAAATTAGTCCATAATTTTTTTTTAAAGAGAGAGAGAGAGAAAGAATTTTTTTTAATATTTATTTTTTAGTTTTTCAGTGGACACAACATCTTTGTATGTGGTGCTGAGGATCGAACCCCGGACGCATGCATGCCAGGCGAGTGCGCTACCGCTTGAGCCACATCCCCAGCCCCAGCCCCTAGTCCATAAAATTTTTTACTGGTCTAAGCATTGACACTAATTTAAGTGTTTTATAGATAAAATGAACTTATTTATTATATCTAAGTTAATAAACTTATTTATATATTTATAATAAATAAACTTATTTATTATATCTAAATAATGAACTTACTTATATCTATAAAACACTTAAATTAGTGTCCCATAAGGCATGTAAATTATTCTACTTTTCAGATGAGGAAACTGAGGTCCAGAAACATTACTCTTTGCTCAAGTTTATATACCTAGCAAATGACAAAGCCTGGATTTGACGTGGACATTCTGGCTCCAGAATTCAGTCTCTTAGTGATTGAACTATATTTCATGTTTCGTAATTGACTTGAAGATGCTTCAGTGCCCAATTTCCCTTATATGTAAGAAATAGGTAATCAATTTTCTCTTTTCTCCTTTTAATTAATTGTTTTTTTTATTTGTTTCCTTTTTTCTTGACTTAAATATGTACCACTCTGCCCAACTTTATGATTGTGTTTTATTATGGAAAAAATTCAAACATATAAAAAGATAAGACTAGAGCTGAGCATGGTGGCACATGCCTGTAGTTCCAGCTACTGGGAGGCTGAGGCCCAGGAATTTGAGGTCAGCCTGGACAACATAGTAAGACCCTCATCTCTAAAAACAAAAACAAAAAAACTAGAATTAGAATAATACATAATGAATTTCATTCAGAGTCACATTCATCAACACCATTCACCAGAATCCATCTGATTCTTTTCATGCAAATTATAGACAATATTATCATTTTAGAATGTATATCAAATGACAAGGATGACTTTAAAAACATGACAGTATCAGCATACTTCTCCCATGACGATTAATAATAATTTCTTAATATCACATAGCCTTTTGGTTTTATGTTTTATTTTATAGTTTATTTGTTCAAATTGGGATCCAAATATTGCATTTAGTTTAGTTTAGTTTTGTTTTCCTTCTATTTTACAATGCTGGGAATGGAACCCTGGGCCTTGTGCGTGTTAGGTAAGTACTCTACCACTGAGCTACATGCCTGGCCTTGATTTGTCTTTTTAAGTTCTACTTTTCTTTTTTTTTTTTTTTTTCTTATAGTTTATTTATTGAGAAAATTTTTTTTTTCATAATTTAAACTTCTCCAATTGTGACTGACCCTGAGGTAATATTTAATCTGCTCATGTTTCTCTTGTATTTCCTTAAACAGTAGTAGAGCTAGAGGCTTGATTGCATTTTAGATTAGGTTGTTGCTTTTATTTTGGCCATGATGTGTACTTATTCCATTATATCACTGTTTTATTTTATTAATGCTTAGCAGTGGGTTTGTATATTATCAACTGATTGATTTATTAGAAACTTCTCTCATGGGAGCTGGGTTGTAGCTCATTGGTAGAGTCCTTGCCTAGCATGTGTGATGCACTGGGTTTGATCCTCAGAACATTAAAAAAATGTAAATAAACAAAATGAAGGTGTTGTGTCCATCTACAACTAAAAAAATTTAAAAAAAACTTCCCTCATTGGCTCTTTACATATTAATTTTAGCAGCCACAATTGATCACTCATTGCCCAAGTCTGTCATTCATTAGGGATGAAAAAATAGCAATATTCCACATTTATTATTCCTTCTACATTTATTATGTCTAAAAAGAACTTTCCCATTCAATTAATTTAGTTAACCTTATATACAGTTCACATAGGAAAGACAGGATATATGCTTAAATCTTTTACTAGTCTTCAGAGGAGTTATTTTAGCTTCTTCCAAACGTGACCAAGAGACTTAAGGAGATTAAAATAAAACTTTACTGTAGCCCTATGCTATGGTTTATTAATAATTGCTGGTTGATTTTTTTATTGATTGATTTTCAAAGAGGCCCTGATAACTGAGGCCATGCTATTATACCAGATCTTATGCAGTAAGTGGGTTATTAGGCTTATCATTTTTTGTGTATATGTATGTATTTATGTTTATATATTTAGAATATATTTTAAGGTAGGTGTGGTGGTGCACCTCTGTAATCCCATTTACTCTGGAAGCTAAGATAGGAGGATCTCAAGTTTGAGGCTAGCCTGAGGAATTAGTGAAACCCTGTCTCAAAAAATAAAAAGGACTGGGGATATAGCTCAGTGTAGAGAGCCCCTGGATTTACAAACAAAACAAAATGAAATAAAATGTTTTAAGCTTGTGTGTGTGTGTTTGTGTTTTAACACCTTTATTTTGTTTATTTATTTTTATGTTTTTTTTTTTGGTTGTTCACAACATTACAAAGCTCTTGACATATCATATTTCATACATTAGATTGAAGTGGGTTATGAACTCCCAATTTTACCCCAAATGCAGATTGCAGAATCACGTCGGTTATGTGCTGAGGATCAAACCCAGTGCCTCACACATGTGAGGCAAGTACTCTATCACTGAGCCACAACCCCAGCCCCTGTTTTAAATTTTTACCTGTAAGAATTTACTTACCTTATACTGTTGATTCCTGTATTTCCATAAGATTTTGAGTGTATCTTGGATAAAAGAAAAAAACCTCTTCCTTATGGAAGCCATAATATAACTTTGGGAAAACCACCAGGAATGTACTGGGAATCAAATACCCGAATAGTTGGATCAAGTCTTCCACCAGGAGCTGAAAGGTAATTTAGTTTCGAGTTTTAGATTTCACCTAAATGATAAATTTGGCATTGATATATCATGGCCTCAGTTATCAAGAACTGATTGGTAGTTGCATCTGCTCTTCATATATCTCATACATTTTACCTTCCTTGTCCTGTGGCTTCTGCTCTAATGGTCTGCCTTTGTCTGTCCCTAGCCTGGGAATTTCTTGGACGTGCTGACCTAGTTGACCTCAACTGGATATAAATAGTATTTTCTTCTTTTGTATTACCATTTTGCTCTACTTTTCTGATAACACTTAGCCCCTCCTACACTGCATTAGTTACTATATAGCATATGTTCTTTGTTAAACTATAAGCTGTGCTACTTTATGTATAAGTTTCTTATGTATATAAAGTAGGCATGTAATAGTATAATTAGACAAAGAAACAAATGGATGAAAGCTGGAAGGTGATTTACTATAATTTGATTTAATGAATAAGTTTGTTATCAGTTACTAATTTCTTTGGGAGAAAAATAACTTGGTATACTCATTTATATTCACTTGGCTCTTGTTACTTTATAAAGATGCATTCTTGTTCCTAAAAGTCTTGTAACTATTGAATTTCTCATTTAAATTTTCAAAGTAAGTATTTATTTTTATTTTATATAGGATTGCTTTCGAATTTTTGGATTCAAAAGCTTTTTGTAGAAATGTCCCTCACATAAAAGGAAAATCTGCTATGAAAAAACGACATTTGGAAATTTTGGGATATCATGTCATTCAGGTAAGAAATGCTCATATGAAATGCTCAGCCTTTGAAACACTGACTATACACGTGTTTTCTTTTAACACGAAAGTTCTAGAATTATCTTTTTATATTAAAAAAGTTACATTAAAGTATCCCTGCAACAACATTATTTCTTTAGTAGACTAAGAAATGAAAAATCAGGGGCTAGGGTTGTAGCTGATTGGTAGAGCGCTTGCATTGCATGCGTGAGGACCTGGGTTCAATCCTCAGCACCATATAAATAAATAAAAATAAAGATATTGTGTCTATTTCAATTAAAAAAATATTTAAAAAAATAAAAATCATCATTCTTTTTATTGTCTTTAGAAGATCTATTGATTTGTGTATTAGGCACTATGGAGATGGACAGAGTTACAGAAGGAAAAGGCTAATATACAGACAGAGAAGGAATATAGGAAAAAAATGTCCATTGTCAGTGTTGCAGGAACAGGGAGATGAAAGGAGCTGTGAGGTAGAGAAAAATCTTCTAGGCAGTGTCTAAGAAGAAGACATAACCACTTTGTTTCCAAAAAGGGTTCAAAGGCTATGCTTTTGTAATCTAATTACATAGAGTTCGTACATTTTTGTTCAGTAGTGCTTATAAGTTTTCCCTGCTGTTTTTTGTAGCTGCTTTAAAACTTCCATTCAAACTACATTACTTATTTTACAGATCCCTCATTTTGAATGGAACTCTATGGCACTGTCACAAAAAGATGCTCGGTTGGACTACTTGAGAGAACATATATTTGGAGCAGGCAAATCATGATTGTAATTTTTATTTAAAATGAGTTCTTATGGTGTGTCACATATGTATGTATTTTAATTAAGTGGACTGACTCATTAAAAAAATAGTAGGTGCAAATATGCTGAGGTGGCAGAACAAGTGGGAAGTGGGGTGGGAGTATGATAAAAGGAAAGTAAGCAGTAACAGTCAATATTCCAACCTCATAGCCTCTCTTAGTGAGATGAGAAGCCATTGGAGGGTTTCAAATGAGGAATGATGAAAACTCACATTTTAACTGCATCACACTAGTTGCTCTGTTGAGATGAGAAAAAATTACTAAGGAACAAATGTATCAGCAGGCAAGAAGTGGATTGTGACTATTTAAAGAACATTTCAATACTCCAAGCAAGAAATGGATGCTGGCTTGGATAGAGTAGTAGCAGTGAGTGTAATGAAAAGTGGTTTTCACAATATATTTTGAAAGTAAAGGCAACAGAATTTGCTCACTGATGGATATGAGGGAAGAGAGAAACAAAATTCAATGATAATACTAACTTTTTGTCCTGAGCAACCAAAAAAGTATTGCCATTATGGGGAAGTCTATAGGATGAGCAAGATGGGAAGTAGGCATTGGTGAAGGATCATGAGTTTATTTTAGACATGTTGAGTTTATAATGCTTTTTAACATCTAAGTGGAGATATCAAACAATTCAGTAAATGAGTTAGGAAGTAAGGAGAGAGAGTTCCAGGCTCCAGATACAAATTTGAAAATTGTTATTGGTATTTAATACCGCAAGACTAGAGAGTAGAGAAATGTGTGAGGAGATACTTGAGGACTAAGCTCCAGATGGTCCTGCATTAAGAGCTTAAGAAGAAACAGCAAAGGAGGCTGAGCAGGGGTGGCCAGTGAGGTAAGAAGAAAAGTCAGAGAAGGCATTAATGCTTCCTGGAAGCCAAAGATGAAGCATTTAAAGGAGGAAGAAGTGAGACATTATATCAAATACTCTAATAGATTAGGTAAATGGAGCACTGTGAAATGCCCCTTAAATCTAACAACATGAGTCTAAGCCTAAGAAAGGTCCTGGGTTTGCATTGTCTTCACCCCCATACATACAAAATGGCAACATAAAAATCACTAACTTTGAAAAATGATTTTTGTTAAGTTGTGTGTGAAAGCCTGTTTTCCAAGAGAAAGTAGGAGACATTTTCTTCTAAATGGAAACAAAGAAATAGTTTGGTAGTTTCAGTGGTCCAATCTTGGCCTGGTCTGATCTTTCACATGCTAAGGTTATAGTGATTTTTTTTTCTCTGTATTTTAACACATTTACAATAAAGTAGTTATGAAGGATCTACTATATTATATAATTCCTAGCACTTCCTTTAGGCCATGTGGAATGTTTGAGATGAGTGATGGGACTGACCATCCTAAACTTGGCTATCTTCTGACTCCTGGACCCTCTAAATTCATTCTCTTCTGTAGTTGGTAGCCAAAGTGCCTTCTGTTACAAATGTATTTTCTGCATGTAATTTGCTTCATTGATATTTGGCTTGGGCTTAGTTGAAATACATGTATAAAATATTCCCTGACTTTGCACAACTTGAGTCCCAATATATAATGATTTTGCAGAAGTGAACTTCATAAAGTTTTTTGAAAACCAATCAGAATAGTAAGCAAGTAAAAGATAACTCCTTGTAACCATTTGTTATGGTTTAGATATGAGGTATCCCCCCAAAACTCATATGTTAATGCAGGGATGTTCAGAGGTAAAATGATCAGATTATGAGAACTATAACTTAATCAGTGGATCGATCCATGTGATGGATTAATAATTTGAACAAACTAACCAGGGGGTAACTATAGGCAGGTGGGGCATGCCATAAGGAAGTAGGTTACCCCAGGCATGCCTTTAGAGTTTATATTTTGTTCCTGATGGCTCCTTCTCTCTGCTTCCTGGCTGCCATGAGGTGAGCAACATTCCTGTGTCACATTCTTCCACCATGATGTTCTAGTTTACCATGGGCCCAGAGCAATGGAATTGGCCAACCATGAACTGAAACTCTGAAACCATGAGCCAAAATAAACTTTTTGTTTTATTATAAAGTTGTTCTTGTCAGGTATTTTGGTCAGAGCAACAACAGATGGACTAATCCACCATTCTTCCTCGTAAATTTCCTAATGATATTCATTTATAGTTACAGACATACTAAATTCTAAGTGTTTAATTTTCCATTTACATGAGTGAGTTCTATTTCTCAAGCAAAGGACAAGAACCAAACCCTGAATAAATTAAAATATTTTTATTCTGTAGCTTTTCAAATAAAATGATTAGACTGATGAGAGCTGTAAATTTGCCTTTGATATAAGTAATTGAAAATCCAATGTTGTATATTTGAGGTACATGGAAATCTTGCTTAAATGATTCTGGTGTGTCTTTTGCTTCTTGTTACACACAATCTAACTTCTTATGTACCACATCTTTTACTGTTTTTTTACTAGGCTGCTTGATTGAAATGGTTTTCTGTGTGTGTGTGTGTGTGTGTGTGTGTGTGTGTGCGTGTGTAAAACAAGTCTTTTTTTCATTGAGATATAATTTATATACCATAAAATCCACGCTTTTTTTGGTGGGGGTATTGAGGATTGAACTTAGGGCACTCAACCACTGAGCCATATCCCCAGCCCTATTTTGTATTTTATTTAAAGACAAGAGTTTCACTGAGTTGATTAATGCCTTGCCCTTGCTAAGGCTGGCTTTGAACTCTCAATCCTCCTGTCTCAGCCTTCCAAGCTGCTGGGATTATAGGCCTGTGCCACCGCACCTGGCTTCCACCCTTTTCAAGTATATAATGTAGTCATTTTTAGTATATTGTGTAATCACCACCACTATCTAATTCCAGAGCATTTTCATCCTCCCCTAAAGAAGCCCTGTAAAAAGTATTGTTTTTTACAACTTAATTTCATGTGTACATGGATAGTATTCTCTGCCTGAAAGTTACTTGTGTTCTGATTTTATGGTAAGTCTGTCTTATAGTTTTATCTGTCTCCCAGGTATGCCTTTCTGGATACCAAATTTTCCCCTACCCCTTCTCTTTAATATCTGTCTTTATAAACATTCTCTCCACCCCTTTCTTTTCCTAAAATGTATTGTTGAAGAACCTGTAGGGTCTCCTACCTTTGGGATTTGTTATATACTCATGGTATATATTCAAGTCAATATTTTTCAGTACAGAAAAGTAACCAGGCTTTTACTTCAGAGATCTAAAATGTTTTTGTTAAATACATTTTTATGTTTATGATAGAGAAAATAAAGCTGTATGGACACCTGTTTGTTCTTTATGTAGCTGCTTGATGATCATGGGATGCTCCACATTGGTCTCAAATCTCAGAAAATATTGTGTAAGATAGCAGTCAAATACATGTCAACAAGATGTGTGTCTAGGATAAAAATGATGGTTAGTTGATGACTTGCACAGTTGAATTTGACAGACTGAGAAGGCAATTTATGATATACTCTAAGAAGAAATAGTGTAGGGTTGCATAGCCCAGAAAATGGAACCATTCAGTCATCTTTCCTACTATTAGAAATTTAGCAAATAGCCCTTTTATCTGAAATATAGTTAAAATTTAAACCAATGACTATATACCCTCTTCCACACTCTCTCTGCCTCAGAAGTTTAAACAATCAGTCTGTTTCCTGCTGGCACTCACCCTCTTTTTGTAGATGGTTGTTAATGGTATGAAGACAATGATTTACTGGTTTTAAGTTAAAAGGTTTTTAAAATTTGATTTGGAGATTACAAATAATATACCAGTGTCGCAAAAAGAATGGAGAAAAAAAGGCATTTGGATTTGACTACTTTTACTTAAGAGACTTTTTCCCTTCAAATGAGAGTCATTCATTACATTCCTTAAATATAACTTCCAAATTATTTTATGACTTGTAATCTTTAATATAATGTATAGGATTCCTGTCATAGCTTGAAGCTTATATAAGGAATTTTTAAAATATTTTAAAACATTTTAAGATTGGGGATGTATGTATTTAATTTGTAATAGAAAAGAAGTGTAAAGGTCCCTATCAATACAAAGGATTAGGAAACTACTCAAATTTAGGAGCCTGCTTTACAATTCATTGAGTGAGACAAATTAACACATTTTTTTCAACTTAATATTTAATTTCTTATTAGAAAATGATTTAAAGCTCTTATTATGACATTAAAGAGTCAATGACCAAGATTTTGATATTCTTTTTACCTCTTAGACAATAACTTATTTAATAATTTCTACATGAATCTCTGTACAGGCTTTAAAAAAACAGAATAAATTAAAGCACTATTATCCAAACAAACCACGTCTCAATCTATTCTGTTTTGTCACCTTGTTTATAGTTTAGACAGTTTGAAGAGATTTAGACGTGTTGCTAGGCAACTAGCTCCTGAAGCATAACGTATTTCCTTCAACATCCCGGCCCATTCTTTTTTATCATCTTCATACCTGATAGAGGGAAAAAAAAAATCAGTAAGCAGCTAGCTATTAAAGAGATAGTTCTATAGGTTTCCCTGTGTTCCATATTCAAATGTGCATCTTTGAAGAAATTCCTATGGGTCTTACCCAGAGGTGGAGGAAGCCTGACTGGTAGAATAATACTTTTAATTCCTTTCTAAATATCTATTTTCTCAATGAACATTTGCCTGATCTACTGCCACAGTATTTAATCTGGATACCTAGCAGTTTAATCTCTGGGAATCAAACTGCCCCAAGAAGAGGAGTAATGGACACCTACATAGTTAACCATTCTTTGGACTGATGAAAATGGTTGGTCTCTATGAGTCACAGTAAGCAAACTGGGGGCTGGGGTTGTGGCTCAGTGGTACATTGCTTGCCGAGCACATGGGAGATGTTACATTCCATCCTCAGTTCCACTTAACAGTAAATAAATAAATTAAAGGTATTGTGTCCAACTACAACTAAAATTATATATATACACACACATATATAAAGATTCAGAACTGGGGTAAAGCAGGGACTATTAGCAGCCTTAATTATGATTTCAGTTGTTCCCATTCACTAGTACCTAGCTTGGCACCTCATAAGGTGGTCAAGCCATAAAAAATTTGTTCTTCTTTCTCTTTGTCGTTTGAGGACTACATAGACTTCACATTTGACTTTAGGTAAGAACTGCTCTGCATCTCTGCATAGTCACAGTTATGAAGATACAAGTTGAAATCCCTTTGAATGTGTTTGTGACATGTTTACTCTGCCTAGTGTCTAGAATGTTCTTCAAGCTTTGTCTGAGAAACTCCTAAATTCTGCCTTCTCTGAAGCCTTTCCTGCCTTCCTCAAGCAGAGTTTTCTTCATTTCTCATATAGTCCTTTGTATTATATTTATTATAGTAAATACTCTATTTAAAACTTTCTGTATCCTCAATAAGCCAAAAGGTATTTAAGGACAACTGATGAATTTTTCTACCTTACTATCAACTCCAGAAGCTATAAAGTCTTGGCACATAGGAAATACCCCAAATCATTCTATGATGAATCAGTGAGATTTAGAACAATTATTAAAATTAGCTGGTACTACTGGACATGGCAGTGCACTCCTATAATCCCAGCGACTCAGGAGCCTGAGATAAGGACAGCCTCAGCAATTTAGCAAGGCCCTAAGCAATTTAGTGAGATTCTGTCTCAAAAAATAAAAAGGTCTGGGGATATAGCTCAGTGGTAAAGCACCCCTGGATTCAATCCCCAGTATCAAAATATATATATTATGTATGATACATTAGCTGATACCTACATAAAATACTCATTATCTGGCTTAATTTCATCAGTGTACAAATTTAATTCTCAACAATAGTACTGGGCACTGAGTGATTTTTATGTAAAGAAAATTAGACAAAAATGTTTTACTGCTAATAAAAAACCTTAATTATATAAAATTTGGAGCAACATATTAAGAATTAAAAAATGGTTTTTAATGACCTAAATAAAAAGTAACCACATATTAGCATTAAGAGGTTGAGGCTAAATGTAATTTTAAAAAATTTTTAATATTTTTATATATCACAGTAAGATAGTCCATAGGCTTAGAGTATGGAATACTGACTGAGAGTTTTCACCTCTGTGGATACAGAGCAGGTTCACTGGGATTCAAGGACAAGTGAAGATCAATGGCTCTCAACTTTGGTGCATGTCCAAGTCACCTAGAGGACTTGTTGAAACAGATTTCTGAGCCACCTTCATAGCTTCCAATTCACCAGCTCTAAGGTGAGATCTAAGAATTTGCATTATAACAAGTGCACAGGTAATGCAGATGCTACTTTGGGAACCAAAGTAGATACAATAGATACAAATTTACAAACTTGACTGCATAATGGGACCTTCTGGAGATGTTAAAAATTCTGCTGTCTTGGGTTGGGATTGTGGCTCGGTGGTACAGTGCTCACCTAGCACATGTGAGGCCCTGGGTTCGATCCTCAGCACCACATAAAAATAAATAAAATAAAGATATTTATCCAACTACAACTAAAAAAAAAAAAATTCTGCTGCCTCTAGGTGATGCTCACCTATAATCTCAGTTGCTTGGGAGGCTGAGGCAGTTGAGAGTTAAAAGCCGGCCTCAGCAATTTAGGGAGGTCCTAAGCAACTCAGTGAAACCCTGTCTGTAAATAAAATATAAAAAAGGGCTGGGTTTATGGCTCAGTGGTTAAGTACCCCTGGATTCAATCACCAGGAAAAAAAAAAAAAATCTGCTGCTTAGTCCCTCTCCCAGAGACTGACTTAATTGGTATAGAGTGTGATTGACCTGGATATGAGGATTTTTTTAGAACTCTACAAATGATTCTACCGTGCAGCAAATTTAAGAATCATTGCTCTAGACATTACCCCAAATTAGAAAACACCAATTTCTAAATTTAAAAATTGAGAGCTAAGCAGATAGTGACAGATGTCTCCTCTTTCCCCAATCCAGTGGTTCCCAAATGTGTCTGCACATGTGGAATCATCTGGGGACCTTTAGAAATTTTAAAAGGTCCATAACACAATTTCCAAGCCAAGGCCATATCCTAGACCAAGTAAATCACAACCAACAAGGGAGGGGGAAAAAAAGCCTTACTACTTTTTGAAGTTCTCTAGTGATTGCAAATTGTGTAGAGAGGTTTAGGAACCACTATCCTAATTGGAAAATAAAACACAGTCAGACAGGATCCCTCTTTCAGGTTCCACTCAGCAATATAGAGGCATTTTTAGCAGGAGAGTCTGTATTTTTCCTCCTACTGAGGCAGTTTGGCTTTGACTACCATTAGGAACTGGAGTGGCTCATGTGAAGTTCAGCTTACTGATGGAATGATTCCTTACTAGGAGTGTTTCTCAGCCTTAGCTGAACTTTTAGAATCATCTGAGAATGTTTTAAAAAATAGTCCTGCCTCCAGAAATTCTCCATTGGTCCGGGTGAAGGCCCAGGCACTGGCATATTTTAAAAGCATTGCAGGTAACTGCAACATACATTCAGGGTTGAGAATCAATGCTTGTTTACCTTCAGCATCTGGCCTTGTTTTCAAAAAATCCTAACACCCCCCCCCCCCGCCCTTTTTTTTTTTTTAACTATTGCTTTCACCCATCTAACCTTCTTGCTAATTCTAGTCAATGTGCTCCCTGGAAACTATCAGTTTTTTGTTTTTTGTTTTTTGTTTTGGTCCTTGACAACACAATTATTACAAGATAAGGAAATGGTGGGCCTGGGGATGTGGCTCAAGCGGTAGCGCGCTCGCCTGGCTTGCGTGTGGCCCGGGTTCGATCCTCAGCACCACATACAAACAAAGATGTTGTGTCCACCGAAAACTAAGAAATAAATATTAAAAAAAAAATTCTCTCTCTCTCCTCTCTTTAAAACAAATAAATAAATAAATAAGGAAATGGTATTTGATGCACAAAATAATGGTTTAGTTAAGCTACTAGATGTTCAGCCTTCTGTTTCACCAGCTGGGAATAAAGCTTCTGCTATTTCAGGTATAGAACAAATAAAACCCACTGTGCATTCTCAGACTTAGTGGTCTGCTTTCACTAACTCGGTATAAGTGGAACTTTTCCAAAGTTGTACTTATAAACTTACATGTGCAAGCAAATCAACTCTTACAGTAAGACTAAGGTGGAGCCTGAGATTCTGCATTTTTAAGTGATACTTAGGAGATGCCAGTAATGTTGAACTACAGATTATACTTTGATAGGAAAGCTCTGGATAAAATGATAACAGGATAGGAAAAGCATCCATCCTTGCAAGTGGGGGCTGGCCTTTAAGCTGATAGGAGAAGCATGAGCTTTCTGGGTGAGAGTACACCACAAACTCACTAGGCTCACCTTGAGTGCCCAAAGTCTACCTTCTGTAAGCTTAGATTAGCAAGTGCAGTGCCTGGGCTGAGGGCAGCAGAGGCCACTGGGCAGACACATGGTATCCTGATGGTTTCCAAATATCTATATACCATAAGCCCTGCCAAGGACTCTGTGACTCCATGACACGAACTTAAGCTCCTGAGACTTCCTGAATGCACCTTGATCTCTTTTAGTTTTACTGCATCAAACTCGATGGTAAAAATGTGTCCTTTTTAAAAAACATTTGACTAAAGTGGTTAATGAGTGACAATTGCAATTGTCAATGACAATACATGGGAGGAGTGGGTGCTAGCCACTCCTATCTGAGAGGTAAAATGGATTCCTGCTTTTACTGTTTTCTTTTTTTAAAAAAGGCTTTGTTAACTGAATCCTCAAACAATTAGAAGAATATTTAAATTCAAAATATGAATTTATGAATTCATGGAAAAAATAAAAAGATTAAATATTCTTTCAGAACTGTGTTTTTTAAGTTAATAAACCCCTTGGTGGGAAGGTAGTGGTCTGTGCTCTACTATATACCTGGGGTATTAAATGCTTTCAGAGCTGGAATGGAGCTTAAAGGAGAGGTAGTCCATTTCTTATTTTAAAGATTAAGAAACAAATCCAGTTAAGTTCTTTCCTAAGATCACAGTTAATCAGAAGCAGCACTTGACCAGTAAGTGGCATGTGCAAAAGTTCAATTAGGCTTAAAGTATTTAGTCTACTACCAAGACGTAGCTTGCATGTTAAAAACTCTAGCTTATTATTTACCACAAAATTGTTTATCAATTATCAGTTATTTGATTTAATATTCAATTTTAAAAATTGGAGAACTTACTTCCATATATCATTGACTTCAGTGGGTGCAAACTCTTTAGATTCCAGTTGAATCATAGCAAAACCACCAATGGCGTACAGGGATCCAGCAAGGGTGACCAAACTGATGGAGCTTCTTTCTTGGGGAAATTCAGTCATTACTTCCCATCTAGGTATTTTATTGAAAATGTAGTCATTGTAAAACTTGAAGAAATGCCAAATTTAAAATTCAAATGGTAAAAATTGAGACATAAGCAACATTTTGGTATAATTTTGTCATTTACAAAGCATTTAAATAAAAGCATCCATAAATATTAATGAAACTAAGAACACAATATAATTTTGTGTGCTGATTCTTTTAACTTTTTACCTCATGAGTATTTACCTATCTTCAAAAACATTATTTTTAATGACCATTAAATCATTTTCTTTAAAAGTTCTTTATTATTTTCAGAAACCAAAGGCTATTCTGTAATCAGGCATACATAGTTTCTAAAAAAATAATAACAATGTTCTAATTTTTTTCATTGCTAAACTAAGAGTATAAAAAGTCTATATTCATTCAGATGTGTGAACTAAAAAATTTTAAAAAGACTAATAGTATATAAAAATATGTCAAGTATCTTTTTACATTGCCAATAAAAGCTGAAAAATTAAAAATTTAAGAAAATTACAAAAAGCACAGAGTAATTAAAATTTTCGTACTTTATAAATGTCAATTATTATCAAGTGAAGATCTTTACATATTACAAATCAAATGACTACTGGAGACTTGTATCCAGCTACATGTATATAACTGTTAAGAGGTATTACCTTGGCATGACTAAATTCACAAAATTAAATTAATAACAGAGCAACAGAACATGGCAACATTAACTTAAGGGTCATGTGTTCCAAGTTATAAATGCACATAATGCACCAAAATGTTAGGAATTTAACACCCAGTAACAGCAGAAAAAAACCTAGATGATAATACTTCTTTAATCTGTGTCTCTCTGCCTTCTCCCCATGTTTTGGTTAGAAAGCTAAATTTCATCCAGATGTTAACAATTGAAATGTACAGTGATTCACATGCTGTAGCAAGTCAACTCACTTATTGGTTTTGAGATCAAAAGCTTCAACTGAAGCTGTAAGACCATCTTCAGTAACACCTCCTGCAATCACAATTTTGCCTTTATGGACTGCCACTCCAAACATGGAACGAGGGGTTTTCATTGGAGCCAGATCTTTCCAGTCTCCTTTTTTGGGGTTATAGATAAACATCCTGTTTGTACACTTTCTGTAAATAGAAAAGACAACAAATGTTTATTTTATACATCCGTTTTTTTGAAAGCAACTTTGGTAATAATTTGGCTTTGCTTCTTATATGAAGTTTATAGTACTTTATTTGAAGAAATCTAAGATTATAGAGTAGATATCTAAATTATTCTCAGTATGTTCTTTGGTTTCTTAAAGTATTCATAATTGAGTGATGGGAGGCAGAATATGAAATAACTAATTCATTTAACTGGATAATTTGGTAATGCCAAACAAACAACAACAAAATCCAAAAAACCCTGTAACCCAACTTTTTTAAATATTATTTTTAGTTGTTGATAGAGCTTTATTTTATTTATGTATTTATACATGGTCCTGAGAATCCAACCCAGTACGTCACACATGCCAGGCAAGTGTGCCACCGCTGAGATACAGCCCCAGCCCTATACCCCAACTTTTTACGGGGATAATTTTTTTCCTTAATCTTATAAAAGACCAGATATCTGAAGTAGAAACATTTAGTCTAATATTTGACTATCTTGCTCTTATCAAGATAAGAGCTTTGGCAAGGGCACAGTGGCCCATGCCTGTAATCCCAGTGGCTCAGGAGGCTGAGGCAGGAGGATTGAGAGTTCAAAGGCAGCCACAGCAAAAGCGAGGTGCTAAGGAACTCAGTAAGACCCTGTCTCTAAATAAGATAAAATAGGGCTGGGGATGTGGCTCAGTGGTTGAGTGCCCCTGAGTTCAATTCCTGGTATCGCTCTGCAAAAGATAAGAGCTTTGGGTTAGGGTTGTGGCTCAGTGGTAGAGCCCTTGCCTAGCATGTGTGAGGCACTGGGTTTGATTCTTAGTACTGCATATAAATAAATAAATAAAATACATGTCCATCTACAACTAAAAAGATAGGGAAAAAATGATGAGTTTATCGAGAACAAGATACAAAATCACGTTCTTCAAATTCATTAACAGTAACTAGTACAATTCAGCCTTTGCTTTTTAAAATTTAAACAAATGTTTTTTTCCATACTAAAGATAGAACCCAGGGCCTCCTGCTTGGTAAGTGAGTACCCTACCACTGAGCTAAATCCTCAGCCCCAATCCTTACTTTTAGATAATGACTCATTTCAAAGTTCTTGACTTTGACATTTGACAAGTAATATTGTCATATCAATCGTATCCTCAAGATTACATACTCTTACTGACAAGACCTGTATGCTTCTTACTGACATATCAATTTCCTCTTTACTAATGTTACTTGAAGGAAACAATTTAAATCATTTGGCAAAGTTCCAATGTTTCCTAAGTCAAAATACTGCTTAATTGAGATTTTTCATTCCATTTACTCAGGAAAAATGCCTCAGATAAGATTGGGTGCTGTATTGGTTTATATACACCTTCCTTAAATATTCATTTGATGGAAATTGGAAGGATTAAGGTGGATATGAAAATTTTAGATTATTATCTTTGCATATGGATAGATTGTATAAAAACAATTGCTTTTTAAAATCACACTTTTCTGATATATTTTTAATTTTGACTAATAACCAGAATATAGAGTTCTTAACTTCTAACACATTTCCATATTTGATATTTTATTCTCCTTTTTTTTTTTATTTTCTGAGATAGGGTCTTACTATGTTGCCTAGGCTGTTCTTGAACTCCTAGGCTCAAGTGATTCCCCAGGCTCAGCCTCCCCAGTAGCGAGGACTAAAAGCACATCTTACTGTGTCCAACCATGCCCTCACAATTTATAATTTTAGTTTATTTTCCAGGATTGGACATCTGTACTAATTAAACAGCCTGAAGAATTGATGACAAGCCAAATTAGGCAGAGTTTTCCAGAGAATCAGATTAATTTTCACAATGTAAACTGAAAGTGTGCATTTTACCAGACAGGCTACTGGCTTAATAACTGACTGACCTCTGAAGTACTCTGAACTCAGGTTACCTATCCCTTGAGAAGTGCCTAGAAATCAAGTTAGGTTTATATGTGAAGCTTGGTCCTGGTTTTCTCATAAGAGACTCACACTAGAGGGAGATCAGGGAGTATTTTTTTCTGATTGATTAGTGCCTGTTTGGAACAGTTGTTAAATATTTTGAATATTACTTCTGTCAAGAAGTAAATACATGACATTCTGCTGAAGAAATAACTGCCTGCTTTTCAATCACCATGCTTTTTAGTGGCATTTTCTATGCACTATTCTTTTAGTAGATATATTTTAAATACTACACTAAAAAGTACATTGAAATTTTTATCTGTTTATAGATAATTGAATAAGAAAATTATAAAATACAGTTATAAATTAGCTATATAAAAGACTTGATTAAACTCCTAGTTTCTGCCTTTCCACTGTCAGAATGTTTGAGGCTTTGTGCTCATTCCTAGTAGTATGCTGGGTATCTACATTTTTACTTTAGCAACTTATAAGTTTTATTCTCCTTTGGAAATCATGTATAATATCTTCCAGTAATTTTTCACAATATTGTTTTGAAATTTTACTTCCAAAATATAAGTGACAAGTTCCATTTCAGTATGTAGATTCAAATGAAAAGAGGAATAAACTATTGTAATAAAAAGATCATCTGGTTATAAATCATAAGAAAATTTCAGAGTACTTACTTGTCATCTGTTTTTCCACCTAGACAATATATCATCCCATTATGTGAAATCACATTATGACCATAGACCTTGATAGGAAGACTTTTTACTTCATTCCATTTTGCAGCTCTAAAATTAAATGATAGAATTGATGTTTTGTCAATTGCAGGTTCCAAAAACATGAATATGTTGTAGGAACAGGAATGCCATGCCAACTTACACGGGATCATAGCATAATACTGAATCCAGCGAAGCCTCTGTTTGAAGGTCTTTGCCTGCAACCACATAGATTTTGTCATCTACCTCTCCCAGACCGAAGAGACACCTAGCTGAAGGCAGAGGTGGAAGTCCAACCCACTCAGATGCTATGTTATCAAGCTGGAAAAAAAATAAGGAATTGTGGAGCTTGGTAGAAAGAAATTCCAAGTGTACCAAAAAGTATGCTATACCTATGTTGTTTAAAATTCAAAGATCTCACAAGTAAAAGTATAATCTCAAAGTATCAGATTTTCATTCTGTCATCAAGAACAATGAGAAAATTTATTCAGCCTATCAAAATAGATAAAGTATCGAAATCTTGAATACTGCAAATTGAACATGGGGTGCTTTACCTCTGAGCTTCGTTGCCAATCCCTACATCAGCAGAGGTTAGTTAAAACAGTGGTTTCTCCTCAAATTTTCTTCCCATGTTGCCTTCTTCAGCTTTAAAATAAGGAATCTAATACTTTTAGAACCCTGGGGAAAGCCAGGTTGTCACAGAAGGGAGGGTCACAGTATGTGAATGACCTCTGAATGCTATTTTTAACATGATCCCCAAGCCGGCACCCGGGACAGCTGGACCTGTCGATCAGTCTACAGACAACTGAGATATTAGGCAATGTCTTTTTTCATTCTTTTAAACATTTTGAGGTTCCCTATGTTTTACTTTATTATTTTTTAAAGTATTTATTTATTTATTGTTGTAGGTGGACACAATATTTTTATTTCATTTTTATATGGTGCTGAGGATTGAACCCAGTGCCTCACGTGTGCTAGGCAAGCACTCTATCACTGAGCCACAACCCCAGCCCCTACTTTATTGTTTTTGATAAGGACAAGTGTTAGTGTGAATTTCCTAGACGTTGGGGGAATTATTTTAAATAGCTATCTCTTTTTAACTTACATTAAGAAGAATCTTGGCTCATTTTTGCTATGGCCACTTCTCCAAGCCTACAATGGCCTGCTAGTGCCCATGCTTTAGGGTAGATAATACTGGCATGGCTGGCATCCATTTCAGCACTTATTAAGATTTTCCACTTCAGATTTTAGAACAGCAAGGGAAAAGAAAACTGTTTTCTGAGGGAGTATAGCTATGGATTTGTTCTCTCTGGTGCCATTTCTAGGTAGCAGAGGAAAAATGAATAAAACTGAGATTCATTGGATACCAAGAATACCTATGAACAACAACAACAAAAAGCTATGGGACAGGGAAAGGTATCTGTGGATGCCTCTCAATACCTGGCTTAGTAACCCCAGTTAAACAATGACATGAGGGGTTTTAATCTCTGCATGCACATTATTAGGTTTGCATTCACTAATTTCAGCATCTAGATTTTGACCCCTAATGTTTTCATTTTTGAAAAAAAATTCTTTGATCAAGAAAGTGATATGGGTCTTGAGATGTAGCTCAGTTGTGGAGTACTTGCCTTGCATGTGCAAAAAAGAAGGTGTTATGTAGTATATTATAGAAATAATAATACATACACAGAGGTTTTCTATTCTTTTAAGTTTTATTTATTTATTTTTGGTTTTGGTGCTGGGATGCTTTACCACTGAGCTACATCCCTAGTCCCTTTAATTTTTAAATTTTGAGACAGGGTCTTGCTAAATTGCTCCAGGTGGCCTTGAACTTGTAATACTCCTGCCTCAGTCTCCTAAGTAATTGGAATTACAGGCATGTGCAACCCTGCCCTGCAACTTAAGAGAGTTTTGATTCGGTGACAGGCTTTGAACCAAATGCTTTAGATAGGTAATCTCATTTAGTCTTCCAGGATAGGCAATTTTATTATCCCTGTTTTACAAATGAGGAAACTGAGACCCAGAAAGATTAATTTGCCCAAATTCACAAGCTTTTAGGGAGTATTCAAATCCAAGGAATATATAGTTTGTTTTTAAAAAATGGAACCTCGGTCAGCACACTACTAAGCTGAAGGCTCTGTTCCCACTTCGTCCTGTACTGTCTCTCTTCCCATATTGTTCCTCATGGGGCACGTTCTGTAGCAGATGGAATAGCAGTCTGCCTGCCAGTCTTTTATGGATGAGCTGTCAAGCTATTTAAACTCTCTTAGTTCTACTTTCCTCATTGTTAAAATTAGGGCTTAGGCCTAGATTACTTTAAAATCTGGTGTTGTTAAAAATTTGATGAATCTATTAATTCTTTGTATTAGGGTGAGGGTGGGGACAAAACTCTTACTAAGGCAAAAAATTCTTGTAATCTTTTTAAGCAGTCAATCAAAGGTCAAATTATTACTGAATTAATACACTTTAAACATATGTGACCAAGCAGGAAAATACCTGAAGTACTTATACAAATACTTTCTTGTGTGTTACAACCCTCTTTTATAGTCAGGTATTTTTAATTGTGGCGTCTTGTTCTACCATTTGTGCCTTTTAAAAGTGGCAGGGCATGGGTAATGACAGGGAGTTGACCTTCTAACTTTGTATAACTGTTTTAGTAGCTTTAAAGAATATTAAGCAGGTTCTTGAGTCCAAAATAAGAAGCTGTATGAGTAATAGTAAGAGTAGTAATGGGATGGAAGAAAATAAAGATTAAGATTACACTGAACACTTGAAACAAATGGGGTTGGGTTGTAGATATATTTCATAAATTAAATGTGAAATGGAGTAAAACAAAACCTGAAGGAACTTTGGGTATTATTCTATGGCTATAACTATTCCTTGAATCTGACTTATCTGTTTTTCTCTCCCTCTCTTCCTTGTTCTCTTTCTCTCTATATATATTGCCTATGTTTTGATATTTTTACCTCCTGGCTATGTTTATAGTCTTTTTCATTGAATTTTCCCTTTTTGAAGCTTGTTTGAATTTAAAAGTAGGGCTTGGGAAGTTTGCTTCATATTCAAATGTTTATGATTTTTTTACAAAAAGTTTTAGTTGTGAATGGACACATACCTTTATTTATTTATTTTTATGTGTTGCTGAGGATTGAACCCAGTGCCTCACACATACTAAGCAAGTGCTCTACCACTGAGCATGACTACAGCTCCCTGTTTATGATATTTTTTACTGGAATTTTGAAAATTAAGAAACATGATTCATATGTATTATTATGACTTTATTTTCCAAGGCCAGAAAAATCAAAGGTAGTATTTGGTGAATGCATAGTATATCATATATTTTGAGAGCATATTGTGACTGTGGTATGACATTCTACACTTGCTTATCTTTGGCTTTTCCAACTCAGTGCTGGAAGCCCCAAGCCATGGTTAGCTATGATCTAAACAACCTCTTCTGAGATAGTTGTAACCTACATAGTATTGGTATTGGTATTATTTAAGATAAAGGTTAAGCCACTGTTTCCTTCATAAACTGACAAACTATAATGTATTGATATTATGAGTCAAATTCCCTTCAAACAAACTACAGAGAGTTTATTAGTTTAGGAAGACTTATTTTCCTATAAATTTCTGTGGTAACACAAAAGATTGTTTTTCCCTTTTTTTTTTTTTAAACAGATCATTAAGTTGAAATAATGGCTGATTATAACTGATCCAAATAAATGTGATAAAATGGGGCTGGGGATGTGGCTCAAGTGGTAGCGCGCTCGCCTGGCATGCGTGCGGCCTGGGTTCGATCCTCAGCACCACATACAAACAAAGATGTTGTGTCCGCCGATAACTATAAAATAAATATTAAAATTCTCTCTCTCTCTCTCTCTCTCACTCTTTCTTTTAAAAAATGTGATAAAATAAACAGAAACTTCTAAGTATAACTCAAATCAGTGACACTTGTGTAGTTTTTCTATAAGGTAATCCAAAGTGTATAGAATATGTATATAAGTTCTTTTCATTTTGAACAAAATTATCTTTTAGGCAGTAGCCATAAATAAGAGATGAAATGCAACCTCTCAAAACTTCAACTTCAGGAAAAAAGGAAACTGGGAGAAAAAGAAAATTTGACCAGTTATCACTTTATAATGTGTTAAGTACTTTCATCTAGAGAAAGAATTTGATTTAGGAAAAGACTTATCTATTTTTCAGGAAAGAGTATACAAAATTAGTTTTCACTAAACGACTGGACTTTGAAGGATTATAATTACCATCAACTATAAACATATGTTGGGTAAGACTATAAAGCAATTCTGCACCAAACCTTTTATTAAATATTAACAAGCAGTCAAATATTTTTGTCATTTCCCTAAGTAGTAAAAGTGCAAGGGACTACATACAATAGGATATCAGTTAAATATGATGCAAACAGCCTGGATAATTCACAAACTAGCTAATTGGATGTTGAAAAACAGCCTTACTTTTATATCTCTACTTAAATAGTCTTTCTTACCTGGAAAAAGTATGACTGTAGAGGTTGATCCTTATTTTCTTCATCCACATATAGTCCTCCTACCACATATACTTGATTTTGTTGGGTAACAATGCTGGAATGATTTCTGGGGATCTGCTCAGCCAGTGCAGTAAGGTAGCATTCATTTTCTGCGGGATCATAAGCTACTGCGGCTGTGTCATTAACCAATAGGATAAGGTCTTTGACAAACATTCCATGCCTGGGAATGTCGTTCAGGTAACCAGGAAGCAAATCTTCATCACCAACATCACCATTCACCTCACCCTCCTTAGTCTTCTCTGTGTTTTTGCTAGGTTCTGGGAGTTTGCCTGCAAAAGCATCTTTTAGAACTTTGATTTTTTTCTGAAGTTCTGGGTTGCTTTTGATGATATCATCTTTCTCAACATGATCTTTAAAATATTTTTCTGTCATTAGGCGAAAACGAATACAATCAAACACTTCGCTAAGATTTTTCACCCTATTTTCTTTGTCTGTTCGCACCCATTTCATTACTGCCTCAAATACTGCTTCTTCCTTTTCTACATTTAGGCTGTCATTTGAAATGACTGAGATCAGTTCCTGTGGAGACAGCTGCATAAAGTCCTCTTCCTTACAAATCTGTACAAAGCGTTCAGACACAAATTCACGAGCAGATATGGCGAGTCTCGGGCAATCAAGAAGAAGTCCTAATCTTAGGATGGCTAGACAGTTACCAGGAGCAAGTCTTTTCTGAAGATAAGAAACGCAGACAGTGAACACTGAGGGGATCTGAAAGCGACTGGCCAATGCAAAAATATCTTGCACGTTTCCATCATTGAGATCGATACTGGCAGAGTACAGGTATTTGATGATCAAATCAAGGACAGCAGGGTCTACATTATCTAGTACAACCTCCTTTTTTTTCTCTTCATCAATTTCAGATAAAAAATACTCACGGAAATAAGGACTACAAGCGGACAAAATCAATCTGTGGCAAGGAAGACTTTTGTCACCGGCTTTTAGGGTGCAATCGATGAATTTTTTCTCATCCAGGAGATCTTTTAGACCATCCTGAAGAAGGGTTGATTGGTAAAGCCGCAGTTCCTCTGCGAGTTCCCGCTGGGAATCCATTTTGTGAGTAACCTGGGTAAGGAAGGGGACACTGAAGGCCTTAGCTCCTTGCAGCACACAGGTCTAGCTGTAAAAAGGCAGATCAGTGTGCTTTGCCCAGCTTGAAGCCTTTGCAATTTAATCCCACCAGCTAAATATAGATACCAACTCTAACAACGGGAATTTAGGAGAGCTAGTTTGGAAAGCAGAGTTGTTCTTGCAGCTGTTATAGATTGATAGTAACAACTGGAACTTTTAATCACTAAGGAAACAGCTAAGAAACAAGACATTTAAGTGGAAAGCTTTAAAATGCATAAAGTATTAGAAGATACACTAATAAAGGCTACCACAAGAAAATGTTTATTGAATCAACAGAAAAATGAATCATAAAAATGAGTCACTCCTCTAAAAATGGTCTAGTGGCAAGCTACTTGGCTATCTAAATTAATGATGTAAAGGTCAAGAATATGAAGTGAGTTCATTTGACTTCTCATAAGCAAGATCCCCTTTCCAATAACTGTTACACATTTTTTATCTTTTACTCAAAACAGTGGGGTATAGATCTAAGTAAGAAACTTAAAGGTGTTTACTTATGTAATATAATTAGTTTTATAAAACCTTTGAAATTATATCTTCATCAAAACAGAAATCACAATATAGAGAAACTAATTTTTAAAATAATGTCTTAAATATATAAATAAACTGACAAATCTTCCTTAGTGAGAAAATTAAAATGAGTACTGAATTAAATTATAAAATAATTTATTCACACCTGCCTTGTTGTGCAAAGGATTGAATGTGGCAAATAATACTAATTAAAATGAAGGCAAAAGACTGGAGAAAAATAGGCAAACATCAACACTAGAGAAAGACCCCCCCACATAAATGTGATCACTACAGATATTTTGTAATTTTCAGTGTTGAAATTATCTTTCATTAAGTAAAAGTTAAGAAACAGGACAGATATAACCCTATGAGAACAATGTCATCAACAGAACACAGCAAAATCAGAATGAAGTGCTACATCAGCCATAGGGTTTAGAAAACAGATCTTATTTAAAAAATATATATGTGAATATATATAATTTTAATTTTATATAAAGTAAAATATGTATTTTATTATATATGCACATACACCCATATAAGTATTGATTATAAGGGAACACTGTATTATGGGATGTCTGAGTCATAATTTAAAACAATTGAACCTTTGCCCATACATAGATGGTATATACTTCTTCACAAAACACTTTATTACATAATCATAATCTGAACTCAGCAGAGCTTTAGAAATACTATAATTTCAAAAGTTGGTATTCTTAAATGTACCCCAAAGAACAGAAGCTCCATGAAGACAGGTTTTGTTCATTCTGTGCTGTTCAATGCTATAGTCTCTAGGCCTTATGGGTGCTCCATAAATATTTGTTGAATGATGAATGCCCCCAGATCAGAGAATTATGTATTTTTAATCTTCAAGGTTTCTATTCATGAGTAAAGGCTTTTTTCTTTTATTTTACATCACAGTGAAGTCAATGGTACTGTCAGCTGCTAAAACAACAGCTGAAAGAAGAGCTCATTGATTCTTTTTCCATTTATAGATGTCACTAAAGGTTTTAACACACTAGAAAAAAACCAACAGCTGCTCCCTTGTTTAAACAATAAATGACTCATTTATTTCTCCCTACACGTAACACCTAACATTTGAAAAGATTAGTGAGTCAGATGCAAACTCCTTGATATGACATTTGAGATAATTCCTTAGTTTTTGGCAATTTTATAAAGCCTCTTTTGTTAAAAAGTAGTATTTAAATAATATTTATGGTGGTATTTTATTTGTGACTCCCTAATATAGGTTATTATAACATTTCTTAAAAATGTGGAAATCTTTTCCCTTGAAGTTTTTGTTCATTGATTTTTAATAAACTCAGGTTAGCACTATGTCGTCCTGCGTCTTTCTATATTTGGACACATAGTTGCATCTTACTGTAAATGTTTTTATATACTCATTCCTTTCCCATTAGGGAAAGAGGACTACTTTGGCTAATTTCAATTATTTGACAAAGGTTCTGTACAATGTTTTTTAAACTGAAATAGTAGCCAAAAACACTGAATGGTGCCAGAGAGGTCACCAAATTATACCTAACCAAGAAATTAGAAAAATAATAGATTATTTTTTAAAACTCAAAAAACATTTCAATGAATCAAAATGAGAAAAAAGTCCTTAAGTAGACAAAACTATTTCCTTACAAGAACAATCTACTCTTGCCAAAACTATATTGAAATTATATATAAACTAGCATACAAAACATTTACAGAGATTGAAGTACACCACAGTTATAATTGTTTTTTAGTTTTTACAAAAATGATCCCCTAAAAATGACATGTTCAAAGTTTGTAATTTGTATTAGAGTTGGCTTACATTTGGAGTTATGTGATAATACATTTAAAGTAGATTTTTATAATTAAAAGGATTTTTTTGATTATTTCATAAGAATACTTATTTTTTAAAATAATACTTTCAAAACATTAAATGGTGCTGCATAAATTCTTTATTAAACCCAACATAATACAGTCATTTAAAATCTGAAAACTTATACAAGTATTAGATACAAAATAAACATTTTACAAGCTAGATACATTTCAATTACAATTTTAGATATAATTTTTAGAAAACAGAGTTTTCTAAAAATATTTTTTCTTAATCATTAAAAAACTCTCTTAAAAGCTTTAAATATAAAAGCTGTAAATATAAAAACTATTCCATGCCTTATAGTAGGCGACTAATGTCTGTAATCTTGAGATATCTTTAAATAGAAATCCAGCTCAACTCAAGATCAACTCATTACTTCCCAAAGTCCCTGTAGTGTGAATCCATCCTTCAATTTCTCTATTGCAAGCCCCAGTTCTTCTGAAAATACAGGTTCACGATCCTGTTGCTTTTTGGGAGGTAAGAGGATAAGATGGGGAATAGAGAAGGTGGGCAAGGAAGAGGAAAAAAACAAAAAATAGGTTTCACATAAGTTTGTGAATGCTAAATGTTGGAATATAGAAACTTCAAAAAATATACTATAGCTAAAGTTTTCTTACCTTATTGCCATCAGCAAAATAAGCCTAAAAGATAAAGAAAATTACATGTCAATATGACATAAAATAGATCAGTGGGCTAAGGAATAGGCAATTAGTTTGCAGAATGATTTTGTAACTAAATGTATTACAAACATTGTTATTGTGTAATAGTTACATATATTGTATTACACACATTGTTATTGTATAATAATGATTTTCTCTTCTCTATAATCCTGGCCTCAAAATTTATTTCTCCTGTCAATCAATATTAATGTCTATAAGAGTTATGCTTTAAGTTTTATAAACAAATGTGCTTTGTAATTAATGTTTAATTAGCATTGCCAAGTAGAAGGGAGATAAAAAGAATAACATAAGAGTTATAACATTTCTTCTTTACTTTTGGTAGAAGATGGTGGCAAAACAATCAATACTTCAATGTGTCAGCAAATGCATGTGAAAATATTTGTTACCAGAGAGGTATTCTGGTCAGACTAATAGACCAGAAAGCGTTGTATATTATATTGTCTATTAATTAACTAATACCAGTTCAGAATAGGAAAGCTTATTCTTCAAATACATATGCTTTCCTAAAATTAATATAAATTAAGGGAAGCATCTCATAAAAATTAACTATGAACAGCATAGGTTTTAAATTAATTTAATTAACTATAATATTTAACATTCTTTTATACTAAAGTATGAAGAAGCTTTTCACATGTCTAAAATCCTCTGAATAACTATTCTCAAAACTATTTCCTGCTTTGGTAATTTAAAAGTACTGTCACAAAAAGAAATTCCCTCACCTAAAAAAAGTTATCCTCAAACTCATGTCAAAAGGCTCGAGTTCTACAGTGTTTTACACACAACATTATTTAATTAAATATGACTAAGATAAAAATCATAAGAAATTTAATAGTTCTCCTTTCAGACACTCACCACAAAAGCATCTGTGTGATCATCAGCATCTATTTCTACATCATCTTGAATTTGTTCAACTGTCAGAGCTTCAAGGGGCTGTGGCTAAAAAAAAAAAAAAAAAAAACAACAATTGTCAAAATGCATCAGAAACAATATTAATTAAATCATTTTAGAAAAATGTACTTTGAGAGCCATAAATGCTTGTAAAAAGATAACAATTATAACTGATTGAGTCTTACATTCTTCTGTTGTTAATACTAACTTAAGTAATAAATTAGTTAAACCTAAGCTTTTAAATATTTAGTCAACATCATCAAAAAGTTCCAGAGTGGGATTTACACAAATTTGTATGCTTAGGGGGAATTTCTTTTTTTTTTTTTTTTAATAGTGGTAAATGGATTTTATTTGTTTATTTTTACGTGGTTCTGCGGATCAAACCTAGTGCCTCAAGCATGCTAGGCATGCTAGGGCGCTCTGCCATTGAGCTAAGGCCCCAGTCCTTAGGGGGGATTCTTAAACGGAAAACTCTCAGGGCCAGGGACATAGCTCAGTGGTGAAGTGCTTGCCTACCAATGCACAGAGCCCTGTGTTCAACCACAGGGCTTTGTGGGATGGTAAGTGTAGATGGGGGAGGGGGGCGGAAGGAAAGAAAGAAGGAACAGAAAAAAAAAAGAAAGAAAAAAAACTCTCACTTTTTTCTTTTCTCTTCTTCTTCTTTTTTTTTTTTTTTTTGGTATTGGGGATTGAATCCAAGGGTGCTTTACCACTGATATGGCTCCACAGGTTGAAAATCACCAGGGGCACTGATTAAAGAGTGGATGGAAAGGCCACCAGCACTAGAGAGTACAGCGAAGGCCCCAGCAAAGGAACAGAGAGCAAAAGAACCTGTGATAGAGTGGTCAGTGATGGGATCATGACAGGGAAGACAGAAAGGGCAGTGACAATAGAGCAGATTGTGAGGGCACCTCTGATGGAATGGATAGTGAGGATCCCAACGGTACAGCAGATAGCAAGGGCACAGAGGCAGAGCCTCTGGTAAGAGTATCAGTGACAGATTGGATGGCCAGGATCCCAGCTGAAGAGGTAAGTCACACCAAGAGAGAGTTGAAATACCTAGAGAGCAGGAACTCTGATAACAATAAGAAATCATGAGAAAGGAAAAGAGCCGATGTATAGGCATAATATTCAAAATATTTCAAAACTAGCTGGGCATGGTGGCACATGATTATAGTCTACTTGGAAAGCTGAGGCAGTGGATTGATCGCTCAGGCCCAGGCATTCAAGACCAGCCTGAGGAACACAGACACCATCTCAAAAACAACAACAAAATAAGTAAATAAAAAACTAAAGCTAGTATGGCAGAAGCTCTGATTAATAGGGATGAATACAGGCCATGTTCACAAAGCAGACTCTGGCAGGTGCTGTACTATAGGGCAAGGGAGAATATAATGGTATCCATAAGGCATAGAAAGCTTGCCCATGCTAATGGGGGGCTTCTGTTGAATGAAAATAAAGCTGACAGAGTGCGAGACTCATCTGTCCCCATCAGAGGAGCCCTGAATAGAGAGATTTTTCTGGATAGGCTGATCACCTAAAAGACAGGTATGGGAGAATGATGAGGAGGCCGCCTTCTAGAAAACTGGTAATGGTCACCAATTATAGGTGGTCCCGGGGCCATTCCTACTTGAGCAGGGTTTGTATATTCATCATTTAAAACAGTTTAAAGTTAAATCGTACGGAATGTTTTTATATCTGAAATTTACAGGAAGTTGGAAGGCAATTCAGCAAACTCTGTATTTCACATATTGAACAAATTACCTTTTCTTCCATTTCATAATCCACTCCAAATATAGGACTGGCAGAATAGACTTTGTGAAGTGAATTGATTTCTTTAACTGATTCCTGTAGTTTTTCCACAGGATCTATTTTAAAGCCAAGAACATATCCTCCACTCTACAAGAAAAAATAATGAAAAACAAAAAACAAGCCCAAGAAATGACATTTGTAGTATATGATAAAACTTTAGCTGTAATCATCTACATGTTGTAGAGTATAACATGTAAGCTTGATTTTTTTGGTACTAGGGAATTGAACCCAGGGGCACTTTACCACTCAGCCACATCTCTAGCTCTTTTTATTTTTTGACACAGGGTCTCAATAAGTTGCTTAGGGGCTCACTAAGTACCTGGGGCTGGCCTCAGACTTGTGATTCTCTTGCCTCAGCCTCCCAAGTTGCTGGGATTATAGGCATTCATCATCACATCCAGCAATAAGTTTGATTTTTTAAAAATTAAATGCCTTACTATGAAATATTTCAGATACATATAAAAACAGGAGAGTACAATGAGCCCTCTCACAGTCATCATGGAACTTCAAACTGTAGCAACATGTGGCTGACTTTCTAACTACTCCCTCACCTGATCTCCCATCCACCTAACCACTCAGGATTACTCTGAAGCATGTCCAGCTATCACATGATTTCATTTGTAAATATAAGCTGATCTTCAGATATTAAAAAAAAACCACTATAGATTGTGAAGGCCAAGGAAACTTAAGTTTTTCTAGAGCTAGGCCTTGAAAAGGAATATATATTAAAAGAAGAAAAGAAGTGGCCTTAGGCTATCTCCTTAAAAAATTAGGAAAGAAACTTGACTAGGATAGGTTGTTAGAGAGAAATGTTAGAAAGTAGCATACTATAACTGGTAAGAGCATTTGCTTTGGGTTGAGAGCATATGCTTTTTAGTGTCAAATTCTGATTTTACAATTAATTTACAAGCTGTATGATGCCTGGAAACTTACTTTCCGTAACCTTTCTAAGCCTTAATTTTCTAACACAAAATGCTGATCAAGTTGTTTTATTTATATAAGACATATATGACACTTGATACAGTTCCTGGGACATAGTAAGCACTCAGTAAACAGAGATATAGGTCATGGTAAAGGAGTGAGTAGACATGGGTATTTTAATTTAGAAGTGATTTTATAACTCAATTTCTTTCCCCCAGAAATGGGAACTGAACCCAGGGCCTTGTGCATGCTATGTAAGTATGCTACCACTGAGCTATAAACTCAGCCCTTATCACTCACTTTTTAAAAAAAATGCATTTTAAATGTTTTATTTACATATATTTCTGCATCTGGACATGGTAGTGCACGCTTGTCATCCCAGCAATATGGGAGGCTGAGGCATAAGAACTGCAAGTGTTAGCAATTTATCAAGAATCTGTCTTTTAAATAAAAAATTAAAAGGGTTAGATGGAGCTCAGTGGCATAATGCCCCTGGGCTCCATTCCAAGTACCCTTCCCCCCAAAAAAATTCCTGCAAAAACATGGCATATGTGAGAATATAAATTCTCAAACAGAATGGATATTATGTTTCTATATATATATCTATGTAAAGAAAGTTTTGTTGTGAATCAGACCTGAGGTTATGACTAAGGTTCTTAACTTCTCTAGGCCTGTTTCCTTCACTGTCAAGTGGTGAAAAATAGTAAGTGTATCATAGAGTTGTTAGATTGGGTGAATGTATGAAAAGCATTTAGCACAGTGATTTGATTCTATCATTAATAATAAAAGTGAGTGGGATGTAGAGGCACAGTCCTGAAATATCAGCTATTTGGAAGATTAGAAGTTCCAGGCTAGCCTCAGCAACTGTGAGAGGCCTTGTCTTCAAAATAAAATAAAAAGAAGTAGGGATGTAGCTCAGTGGTAGAGTGTTTGCCTAAAGTGTGTGAGACCCTGAGTTCAATCCCCAGTACAAATACAAATAAAAATGATGATCATAATGATAATGATTATCTGTCCCAACTAAAAAACACAGGATTCTTTTATGGAGACAATTTACTACAACACTTTAAACACTTGATATACCTTCATATTATAACAGAATATTCTTCTTGGATGTAAACTGCTTACTATATACATAAAATTAAAAACCTACAGCATCACATAGTTTTAAAAGCCTACAAAAGATTAATAAAAATGTAAAACATCTTACCTGTTGAGAGCTTTCTATGACAAGAGCTAAACCAAATTTTGAATCTCTAATCTTTATCGAACGCTGGATATAAAATGAAGAAGAAAAAAATGCATGTCTTTATTTCATAATCTCAAGAATAGAATATCTTATCTTCCTTTATGAAACCCCCAGAGAGCTCATAAATGAACAAGACCCACATATAAGGTGGCAAACTTGTAAGAAAATACAAAGATGATATCTCTAAAATATGTACCCAAATATGACTCAAATATCCTTCAATTCAATGGAATCAGCAACTTTTCTCAATATTTTACACAAAAGTCCAACGATCTTTCGGTTATGATGATCCAGTGTCTTTTGTGGTTTCCTAAGGCTGGATTAGTTTAAAAGTCATATGTGCCTACTGTTTCTCATGTTCCAGGTGACTAAATTCTAAAAATGTCCATATCCACTAATTTTAAAAGATAAGTTTATGGGTACTCATCACTGGCCATCAAGAAAGGCTGGGATAGATAAAGTGCAATTGACATTAGTTGATAAATGTGACATGAGGATTAAGATTGATCAGAAGGAAGATACTAATCTTGAGAGGAAGGAAGAGGAGTAGAAGCATAATGATAGGGCCTATAGAAAGAGATATAAGATGTACTAGCTGATGGAGAAAGGGAGAACCTTGGAGAGAACCTAATATTATGACAGCCCAAAGGCCCATGATTAGTCATATGTGGCAGATAATGGTATATCACACTTTCAGACAGACAGGCACTGAAAGTTGAGAGAAAGATTGAGAAAAAGAAAGAAGAGAGGAAAAAGGTTTTAATGGTAAATTCTTATGAAAACCAGTCTTTTCATCCACCTACTTTATATATATCATCATTACATAGTTCCAGTTCAGAATCATAGAACACAGGCACCCTGGCTGTAATCTAGGTGACATGGGCTGATAGAAGTGGCAAGAAGTTTATATATAAAGAGCTGAAGTTAGAATATGACTGCTACAGTGACAAAGTGTGATGATATCATATTGCAAGTTGTTTGGGCCAGTTGAATTCATTCCAGAGGCTGTATTTGGCAACTCTATTCTTAAATAACAAAAAATATCCTATTTGAAGAACGGAATGCAGAAGGTTGTTTACTACTCAGTAAATATTCAGCATAACAGAGGCTAGGTTAGGCAAACTATAGAACATACAAATGCAATATAAAACAGCAATGAACAGTATAAAACACTGGTTTATCAAATATCTCTATAAACTGTCATACCTTCCCACCCTGATTACAAATTCTCATATTTCTTTAGATGGCCAGAAATCATTTTCTTCCTATCAAATGTTATGTTTTGCTTTCCTCCACCAGACTGAGAACTCCTTGATGGCAGGAACTATGTGTTGGTTTATGATTTTTCATGACTATCTCTAGTACAGTGTAGATGCTTAATATTTGGCAAATGAATGAATGATCAGATATTTTAAAGTTGCTCAGAAATCAAGATGTAGCAAAACAGGCTTGGGAATATTTGCAAATAAATATCCTTCTCATAGGCCAAGAATTCTCTTTTCGAAAAAGGATGTTTTCTAGATATTACATATACTGTATCTACTCAATGAATATTAATAAAACTTCTTAGTCTTTTTTAAAAACATTTTATTTTATTTATTTTTATGTGGTGCTAAGGATTGAACCAGGGCCTTACACATGCTAAGTGAGCATTCTACCGCTGAGCCACAACCCCAGCCCCAAAACTTCTTTTTAAAACAATTTTTTTAGTTGTAGATGGACATAATACCTTTATTTTTAATTTATTTATCTTCTTATGTGGTGCTGAGGATCAAACCCAGTGCCTCACACATATTAAGCAAATGCTCTACCACCGAGCCACAACTCCAGCCCAAACTTCTTAGTCTTAAGACTATTTGTATCCTACAACAAGGGTGATTATCATATGATAACTGCACAGGATTTTCATTTACTATTTTTATGTTCCATTTAATTCAGATTAGAATTGAATAGTTTGTTTATATAAAATGAACTTTTATATAAAAGTATATTGAGTTTATTATTTCTTTCACTGAATCACATATATATCACAACAGTAAAGTAACTACCTACCTACTCACAAATTGATATCAGATATAGTCAATTCTTTTTCTGAAGTTTAATAGCTTTAATTGAACTTAAGCTAAAAGTATTACCACTAAAAATCATCTTGACTTCTTCATTAAACCTGGAGTATGAATCCAGCATGCATTACATTCTATATCAGAAATTAAGCAGTTCATTAACAGAATTGATGAATTCTCTGGCTTTAATAATGTTTGGAGGGCTGAGGCTGTGGTTCAGTGGTGGAATGCCTGGTTAGCACATGTGAGGCACTAAGTTCAATCCTCAACCCCACATAAATAAATAAAATAAATAAAGTTATGTCCATCTTCCACTAAAAATATGCCACATAAAAAGGGAAAGAGAAAGAATGCATTTAATCTCAATGGCACTATTAACTGTTGAACAGAAATTATTTATTCTACACTTGAATAATGTCACCAAACTACATGTACTTACAATTTGCAGATATGGTATACTGACATTAAAACTATCATTCATATTTGCATGCCACACGATTCTCACATTGGTAATAAAAAAGGTTCCTAGATTTCCCTGTAAAAGAGAGTAATTAGAGATAAACCAATGATGATTTATCTAAATATCTATTTTTATTTTCTAAATGCCCAAATAATTCTTATCACAGCAGCAGATTAATACCAGAATCACTATGGTATCAATGACTCCATCATATACTGAATGGCAATATAATCATATGACTGAGAGCCTGGACTTTGGAATCATTAATCATTAAATCATTGCAGTTGTCTGACCTGGGCAAATTTCTCCTTGGTGCATTTTGTCAAACATAAAAGGGGATTTCATTAAATAATCCATGTAAATAAAGCCATTAGCACAGTACCTGGAACAAAATAAGCATTTCTTCCTTTCTTTTCTTTTTCTATTTTTTGTATCTGGGATTGAACCCAGCAGCACTTAACTACCAAGCCACATCCCTAACCCTTTTTTTCTTTGAGACAGGATCTCACTAAATTGCCCAGGTTGGCCTGAACTTTTGATCCTCCTACTTCAGTCTCCCCAAAATTGCCTTATTTTTCAATAAAAATGATACATTTTATAATCTGAGAACATCTTTTTAATTAATTAAAAATGCCAGGTGCAATGCTATGTGGTAAGACTAACTGTGAAAAGAATAATTACCTTTATAAAGCCCACAGTCTAATGGGGGGGATATAGACAAGCTATGTAATTTAGAATAGTAACAATTTTGGAATGTAATTGTTAAGGACAGGCTTGCATAAGGAACACACAAAAGGGAGATTTCAGAAAGTAATATCTAAGTTATAAACTAAAGCAGGCATTAGTAAACTATGGCCTTCGGGCTAAATCTGGCCTGCCACCTCTTTTTGTATAGCCCATACAGAGTGATTTTAACATTTTTAAATGGGTGGAAAAATTCAACAGAAATATACTTCATGACATGTAACTATTATAAAAAATTTAAATTTGTTTCCCTCATTAAAACATAGCCATGGGCTGGGGTCGTAGCTCAGTGGTAGAGCACTTGCCTTGCACGTGTTAGGCCCTGAATTAGATCATCAGCACCACATAAAAATAAATAAATAAATAAAAATAAAGATATTGTGTCCATCCCCAACTAAAAAAAATTTCAAAAAAAAGAAAAAAGAAACACAGCCATGTGTTCTCTATATATTGTCTATGGCTGGTTTCACATTACAATGGCAAGACTGAGCAATTGCAACGAACACTGTATGGCCTGAAAAGCATAAAATATCAGTATGTACATATGTACTTACCTATTTGTGGTGTTGAGGACTGAACTCTAGGCCTCATGCATGCTAGAAGAGCACTCTACCATTGAGTCAGACCCTTAACTGTGTAAAAAATATATTATCTGACATCTCAAAGAAAAAGTATACTTACCTCTTATCTAAAAGATAAGGAGTTTTCAGAAGGGAAACTGTCTATGTCCTATAGAAACTTTATCACAGTTTGAGCATGATTTGATTCTTAGCAAGAAGCTCTTCACTCAAATGTTATAGCTTTACCTCAGTGGTTATCAGTCTAATCTAAGTGGTAACATACATGAAATCTAAAAACTATTCTGAGATAAAATTTTCTCTATAAATTGATGTGTAACTTATTCCACAATTATTAATTGCTTACATGTTCCAACTGGTCATTTAAGGGCAGATGAAAATGATGAGTTAAAGGGTTCACCAAATGAGTATATGCTTAGTCCCCTAAATACCAGATTAAAAGGCTTCTATGACTGTCCATACCATGGTTCTCCTCCATCAGCTTATGTTATTAAAATGTAGAGGGTAGCATAATATAGGGGGAAAACTATGGCTCTGAATGAGCTACACCTGCAAGGGCACTTAACTCTTTGGGGCCTCAGTTTATCATCTGAGTTAAGAGAGACTATATTAAACATGATCTCAAAGGTCTATTCCAGCTCTCAACTTTACATAGAACAAAAGTTGCTGAAAAGAGCACAAGTCCATAAAAATATTAAAACCAGAATATCATTTCATATCAAAAGCTATAATACTAATTTATCAAGAGCAATAATGCTAATTTTATTTTTTTAAAAAATATATTTATTTTGGTTTTAAATGGACCTTTATTTTATTTATATGTGGTGCTGAGACTCAAACCCGGGGCCTCACACTTGCTAGGCAAGTGCTCTACCACTGAGTCACAACCTCAGCCCAATTTTAACAGAGCGGAATGAATATACAAACCCAATGATGAACAGCAACAACAAAAAGATTACAAAACAAAGTCTCAAAAGGTTCATTAGTTTTTTGTATAATACCTGATCACTGGATAAGTTCCATACTCCATTGATTTTGTCATATACATGTTCTTGTGGTAATAATCTTAGTTGTTTGTTTTGAATTAGCGCACTTCTCAATTTAAAATCACGATACATTTTAGAAGTTTCATATGCTCTATAAAAAATAAGAAACAAAAGACCAGTCCACACTGAAAATGTGTTCACTAACTGTGAATAGAATAATTCCATCACTACCTTTATAAAGCCCACAATCTAATGGGGGAGGATATAGACAAGCTATGTAATTTAGAATAGTAACAATTTTGGAATGTAATTGTTAAGGACAGGCTTGCATAAGGAACACCCAAAAGGAAGATTTCAAAAAGTGATATCTAAGTTATAAACTAAAACAGGCATAGGTAAACTATGGCCTTGGGGCTAAATCTGGCCTGCCACCTCTTTTTGTATAGCCCATACAGAGTGATTTTAACATTTTTAAATGGGTGGAAAAATTCAACAGAAATATATTTCATGACACATGAATATTATACAATGGTAGAAGTTGATCAGTTACATTTGCCTATCTACTAAAATGTATAGTTGTTAGTACTTAAGTAAATCATTCAAATAATTATTATGATAAATTAAATTTTAATGCTGAGTAATATTTCATACAATATATATATTGTATATATACCACAGTTTCTTTATCCATTCATCTACAGAAGGACATCCAGGTTGGTTCCACAATTTAGCTATTGTGAATTGTGCTGCTATAAACATTGATGTGGCTGTGTTACTATAGTATTGTTGTTTTTAAGTGACTCTGTCATTTTAATGTAGTGTTTATACATTTTATTTCACTAACCTATTCCTTTCTTAATTTCCCTATTTTAGTCAAAGGTATCATCATCTTTTAATATAAATAGAAGTCCAGTTAACTTTTCTTACTGTGACCTGAAAACATTATGCTTGCATCTACTTCTGTACAGAAAACTGAATGAATCTATACAAATTCCAAAGAGGATTCTAGGAGTGGGGAGAGAAGAAGAGGGATGAAGAGGGAAAAGAAACTAAGAAATATGACAGATAATGGTATAATTATAAAATTTATAATCAAAAACTACAAATAGCCAGAAATATATGATTTATATGAAAATTTTTGGCATCACTAATAAAATAAATACAAATTAAACAATATTTTATCCTGTCATCTTAATCAAACTTTTTCTCAAAAATCATGGTATATAAAGCTAGTTAAAGGGCTGGGGATGTGGCTCAAGCGGTAGCGCGCTCGCCTGGCATGCGTGCGGCCCGGGTTCGATCCTCAGCACCACATAACAACAAAGATGTTGTGTCCACCGAAAACTACAAAATAAATATTAAAATTCTCTCTCTCTCTCTTTAAAAAAAAATATTAAAAAAAAAAAGCTGGTTAAAAAAAAATCAAAGTAGTGAAAAGAGAAGAAATCAACAAATGACAAAACAAAATACTAATATGTATATTTCTGTATAAAAATGATCGTTTAATTCTTTAATTGAATTATCCAACTCACTGACATTGAATGAAATCTCTGTTTCACTTTATTTACCTTGGCAGCTAATTTAATAGAATCTTCATCATAAATTTTTATGAGTCTTCAGTAGTCCTTACAAGTTTTTTATAAATTCCTTCAGAATGCTTATTAAATGATAAGAATGTTCTCTTCTAAGTATCTTCAGGATATTTGCAATAAAGTTTGGAGAAAGAGAGTGTCATACTTCTAAACTTTATCCTTTAAACCTTTATGTCATAAAATTACCTTAAAATACCCAAAAATCCATAAACAAATACTATACCTATGTACTGCAATCACAGAAGTAAAAAGTCTAGGGCTTCCAGGAACCAAATTTGTGAATATAAATTCAAAGCGAGTGCTGTTACACTTTGTTAGTATAAAAAGAGCTTCGGTTTGACCTCGTAATTTCTGTAAAGACAAATTTATTTAAAGGTTTGTATTTGAAGAACAATTTCTCATTAAGTGAAAACGAACATTGAATTCACATTTCTAATGTTTCTTCACTATACATATATTTCAATATGATTTTTCAGACTTACAGAGTTAGCAGTCCTTGTTGTAATATTCAGTATGCAGTTGTAACCGATAGCTAAAATTTAAAACCAAAGAATTTAAGGAGTATGATAAAGTAAACTGAGAAAAAAACACTTTAATATATATCTATATATCATATATATATATAACTTTAAACAGTTTTAAAAACTCAAACATAAACAGAAATAAAAACTTTAAAAATTTTTATGAAATAATTATAAATTTATAATTTTTATAAGTAAATTATAAAAGAACTAAAGATTTGGTTCTGCCTCTTTGAATAAACAAATATATGGGGAAAAGGAAATTTGCTTTAATAAAACCTATTACAGCATTATTCAGTGAAAATATTAACACCACTACATCAAAAGAAAAAGACTAGCTGAATTGTCTAAAATAGTTTTTTAAAATAAGTGAAACAAATTTAACACAATGAAAGACTCTACTTTTATTAAAGCTTACATCTCCCTTTTTTGGGATTTCTTGACACAGATTATATACCAAGTTGTCAAAGGAAAAAAAGAAAGAAGAAAAATCAGTATAAAATCCCTAATCTATGCATGTCTAAGACACAAAATGGACAAGCTAAAAAATAAGAATGGGTTGTTTCTTTTGTATTTTGATGTAATCTGTGGTTAATCCAGGACTTCTGAAGTTTTTAGCAATTCCAGACTTCCACAAATTTCATGGCAAAGCTGTGTTTGGTATCAAAAGCTACCATTCAAGTTCCATGAGAAGGAATTCTTCTCCTTAGAGTTTTATCTTACAAGGATACTTACAGAGATTGACTCTGGGCAATGCCAAAGAGTGCCAGATAATTCTTAAATTTGTTACTAAGAGTCTTCCTAAAAGGAAACAAATAAACAAGCAAACAAAAATTAATTAGTTTAAGTAGGACACACTTTTGCAGTACACAATGAGGTATCAGCAGCAACATCTATGTATGTTTTTCATACATATCTATCCTATGTAAGGTATACAATGTATGATTCAGAATTTCAGAGAAACAAAATCTGAGTTGTAGAAGGGACACAGGTATTCACTATTACTACCTTAATTCACATTGAATGAGAATTGTGGACTTGTTTTGTCTTGTTGGAAGGTTTTCTGGGGTCTCAGCAGTTCACCTGTGTACAACTAAGAATGGTTATGGTATAGTGTAACTGCAAAACTATTCACTGAAATAACACTTTTCAATCGGGCTTGTTGGCACACACCTACAATCCTAGGGGCTTGATAGGCTGAGGCAGGAAGATCACAAGTTAAAGGCCAGCCTCAGCAACATTCCGAGTCCCTAAGGTACTATGTGTGACTCTGTCTCAAAAAATTAAAAGGGCTGATGATGTGGTTTGGTGGTTAAGTGCCCCTGGGTTCAATCCCTGGTACCAAAACAAACAAACAAACAAAAACCACTTCTCAATGAACTCTGATATACACACTAATCCCTGTCAAATAAGTGTTCTCTTAGTAATTCTTGTTTAATGAGCCACACTTATATACCTAATTTTTTTGTATGTGAGATGAATCGGCTGAAGTGAACATCAGCCTGATATTTTTATATTGAAATATAAAGTTAGAAATATTTAATTTATCAAAGTATGTCCTGTAGAATAGTAATTCCTATAGACGCCCCAAGGGGAAAAAAGTCAAATAAATCCGAGCATAGTAAACCATGTGTCTTAGAAATTTACAATGTAATTAGCATATTAGGATAGCTTTGAGATTTCCCGAAATAATAAAATTCATTTAACTTTATTAAACATAACATTTACCCATGAAATTATAACCACAGAATTCTTTTAATAAATTTTTTAAATAACTTTATTTTATTTGCTTATTATTTTTTAATGTGGTGCTGGGGATTGAACCTAGTAGCTCACACATGCTAGGAAATAGGCAAATGCTTTACCACTGAACCACAATCCTAGCCCACAGAATTCTTTTGATGAGTAATCTATAGCCAGATCATACTCTTTCCTTCCTGAAAATCCCTAGGATGGCTACAATCAGAAAAATTAGACCTGCATGAATACTGGAATGGGATGGGGTAGAAAAAGAAGTTCTATGAAAAATTTAAAAAAATTTTGGCAGTACTGTGAATGGAACCCAGGGCCTTGCACATGCAAGGCAACTGATCTACAACTGAACTACATCCCCAGTTTGAAAAGGAGGTACTAAAAATTTAAAAAGGAAGGCATTCCTCAAGGGAGATTGTGGAAAATTATAGACTTATGTTTGACAAATAAGTCTACGACCATACCACCCCAAATGTGCCCAATCTCATCTGATTTGGGCCTAGTTAGTATTTGGATGATGAGAAAACTATGTTTGACAAATAATATGTAAGCCAGCAGGGATGGAGTGTAGGGATCACACAAGATCAAAGATGATGAGGGTTTCAGGAGAAAATAGAGGGCATGCTCAACAAAATAAGAGAGGTTTATTTGCAAAAGGACTGATGACAAAAATATGAGAGGGTTATTAGGAACCATGGGTAAACCAGCAGACCTGCTCCCAGCCCAGACCCAAAAGGACAAGAGGAGAGAACAATTAACATAGTCTGGAACAAACAGCAAGGACCTGCCCATTTTATTCTCACACAGCTTCAGTGCACAAAGCTAATTGGATAATTTCATGGCAGGGTATTTACAGTTGAACATGGATTAAATGTGCTAATCTTCTAGGGTACTTACGGTTTTAAAATTGGGGCTCCTGAACTTGATGTCTTAACTTGGTCATTTTCAAACTGTGTGAAAGAAGGGGAGGTAGGTGGTTGGATAGAAGGATTTACCTTCCCTTTTCTACCTCCTTATCAACCAGAAGCTCTACAAACTCCAGTAAATTTTTACTTAAAGAGGGGCTGGGGATGTGGCTTAAGCGGTAGCACGCTCGCCTGGCATGCGTGCGGCCCTGGTTCGATCCTCAGCACCACGTACAAACAAAGATGCTGTGTCCGCCGATAATTAAAAAATAAATATTAAAATTCTCTCTCTCTCTCTTTTAAAAAAATTTACTTAAACAAAGGTTTTTGAGGTCTGTGCAAACACACAGATTTATTTTTATTAAGAGTATGATTTCAGGCACTGTGATGGAGATTTCCAACTAGGGAGGCTTTTTGCCCATCCTCCTCCAAAATACTAGTACAGGATTATGTACTCAATAAGTACTTAATGAATCAAAAAATGTTCTATTAATCATAATCTTTGTATTGAAAGATGGACTATCAAGTAAGAGTTCTTGCCAGTCTGTACAAGAATGACCAAATTTCTCTTGGCTTCATAAATTAATCCAGATTTCATTAAGGTACAGTCACTCTACTCTCAAAGGTACAAGCCAAGACTTTTTGCTTGTGGTTAGATCTTACTACTTTATCCTCACCTGGGTCTGACTGTACAAGGAAACATTTCAAAAACGTTCTAAGCACTCCTTTAAGGATGGACCCTAGCCTGATAGGCTGCCAGTAGCAGATGGTGATAAGAGGTTCCTTTCACAGAGAAAGACTTAGCAAAACTTGCTGCTCTCATACTACCCTACAGCAGACCAAAAGAAAGGCTCAGAGAGCCAGGTACAATTTAGCAAGATCATTTTTCAATAAAAAATGAGATGGGAATGCAGCTGAGTGGTAGAGTACCACTGGGTTCAACCTTAATACTGCCCTCCCCCAAAAGAAAGGAAGAAAGTCAAAAGAAAGAAAGTCTCCCAGAGGAAGTGGCCACCCAAAAAGCCATCATCATGCTCTGCCACAAGGGTTATTGTTCTTTCCCTAGTATATGCTGATCCTGTTATCTCAACAAGGTGTATTCCTCTTTTCATTTCTCTTCTTTCCAGGAAGAAGTTTGTTTCCCTCCCTCCTATGCTTCTTTTCCTCCAGACTTTTAAGATGCAGTAAGCTTCTTCTTTCTTTCTTTTTCTTTCTTTTTTTTTTTTCACTGAAAAATAGTACTGATGCTTTCAGAACAACTTGATCACTGGTTAACTGGTTTCATGGACAGCTGTTGTATGCAGCCTGGACTTTAAGTTCAAATCTTGGTAATATTTGGTTTGGGAGCACTCTACAGTCCAGACATGGCTGCTCTTTATTAAAAGATAAGTCACATAGTACTTGAGCTCACAATGCAAACTAAATTCTCTCCATGTGTCCCTCTCTAGGTGTCAATTTTAAGTACTGTGCATTACTCTTGGATTTCTTAAAAGGAAGCATGGCTCCAGATATTACAGATATGACCTACTTGCATTCACTACCCCATATCCTTATCTAAGCAGGCAGATCCAAGGATCAGAACTATTCCATGACTTTTACAAATAGGGCTCCTAGATTTTAACAGTTATGTAGGATAAAGGTGACATCAAAACCAGGGGTTACTGATGGACTGAAGTTGTGGGAAAACTGTGTCCATTGGCTACAAGTTTAATACCTACTCTTTCTTCTATTAAGTCTGAAAAAAAATCCTGTGCGCTTAACTCTTCTATTTTCATAATTGCATTTACATATGATGCTCTTTCATAGATTCTCCAGCTAATATGAATCAACACCTGTAAATTAAACCAAAAATATAAAATACATTAGCAAATATACTCACCTCTATCTCCATTATTTCCTTTGGTATCTTCAATTGAATCTAAGCAATCAATAAGGACTTCCCCAGGTCTGGTTTTCATTTGTCTAAAATAAATATAAACATTTTAGTGTTATAACTACAATTCTATGTGCTTGAAATCTATTTAGGTGGAGAAGAGACATGTGAATATAAAACAGCTGACAGTACAGATGATATGGTACCCAAGTTCTCATACATTTTGAAAATAAGGTCTTCAAGAAGCTAGAGATCAGTGATGCCTGGAGTGACCAAGGCCACTTAAGAGTAAGCTAGAAATAGAAGGAAAGGAGTAAGATTTGGAGAACTAAGAAGGGAAAGACAGGATAGTCCATAATTAAAGACCAGAACCAAAAAAGATTGGGGCATATAAGAAGACAGGCCTGGCTGGGGAAGAAGAGGTATTGAGAAGTAGTATGAGAAATACATTTTGGATAACTCAGAAGAAACCAGATAATGAAGAACCTTGAATCCCCTAATAGGTATAGAGCTTGTTCTGTGGACAGTGGAGAAACCATAGAGGTTTCTAAGTAGAGGAAAGGACATGAGGCAATTATGGAAGAAATGTTTCAAGAACTGTATGCAAAACATCTTCAGTACTTGTCAAGCAATTAGATATATGAGACAAAGGAAACAGAGAATAAAGAATAGTTTGCTGACTGATGAAATTCTAGATTGTCAACCAACCAACCAACCCACCCCCAAGGAACTAAGAGACTACCGGAATGGATAAAGCCTTCTAATAAATTTGCCATAGAGATAACTCAATTAATTATTCAGAATCCTGATATGATCATATCACTTTCTACTTAAAAGTCTTCCATGTCATTCAGCTGCTGAGATATGAAGTCCAAAATCTTCAGCTGAAGCTAACCTACATTTCTGTTTGTACAGCTCACCTGTCTCTGCATACAACCTGCCTTCTAGTCAAAGAGGGTTATATATACCCCCAAGACTCTGCTTCTAGTCCCCTGCCCTTTTTTTCTATAATACTCTATCTACACTGACAAGGTTCTGGCTATCCTTTAAGGTCCAATGCAAATTATTTCTTCTTTAAAGCCTTCCCCAGGCATATTGATTTGCTCTGTTCCTATTCTCTTCTGTTCATATTTTCCAGAATGGTACTTATCACATGTATTATAGTTGTCTATGTGTATCTCTTGCACTAAATGAGAGGGGTACATGAGTATTATTTCCTATTATTTTGTATTTATAGCTATCAGCATAATAACCAGTATACAATAAGCATTTGGTAAATCATTAATAAACTGAAATGTTCATGAAATGGACTTGTTTGGATTAAGAGCCCTCCAAGAATAATAGAAAAAGTCATAGAATGTGTGTAATATGTAACTATGGTTTGTAATTTTACAAATTCCTTTTTCTCCAACATCGTAAAGGATATAATAGCATGTTAATTTTTTTGTATTCAACCACAACAAAGCCTGAGAAATATATAAACATTTCACTTTCCCATCTAAGGAGGTACTGTCCATGATAAGGAACCATAGGAAGTGGCCATTAGTCTAGACTACTGGCTCCATGCCATTAGTCCAGGAACCTTACTTTAATATTTTCCAACACTCAATATCCCAAAGGGAATTTTCTTCCCGGGATTTTTGGAAAGGTGGTTTCTAACCATCTTCTCTTTAAAGCATGATATTTTCCAAAAACAGGGGTTCTGTTTTAGAGATTCCAAAACAGAATTCCATCTTCCGGTTGGTGACTTAGATGAATAACTAGACGAGCTTCTTACTACATACATAAAGTTTATGTAGTTATAGGAACTTTGAAAAATGCTCACTCCTACTCCCCTCATTTTATAGATTTGAGGTTAGAATGCTAAGGTCGTTTGTCCAAAGGCCCACAAAGTGTGTCATTATCACAGACCTAGTTTTAGAGCCTGGTTTCCTGAATCCCTGGCCTAAGTTCTTTCCACCACATGAAATTGAAATCACTGGGTGGTCCCTGCCACGTGGGGTTCACATTCCTGATCTAGTCCCGTGGCCAGGACACCACCGCAGACGGCGCGGGACCGAACTTGTAGAATCTGGCCGCTTCCCTACTGTGGATCCGGACCCAGGAGAGCCGCAGTGACCAGAAGGTCTATCCCTGCAGACGATAACCCCCCACCCTCGCCCCGCGCAGATAGCTGCAGAGGCGCAGGTCCAGCTCGCGGGTCCAGAATTCGCGCCGCGGCGCCCTCTACAGGCAGTGCATTCCGGCGGCGTCTCGGAGACTCACTGCGAGGACACGTCGAAACGGACGTCCCGGTCTTCCCAAAGTACGTCCAACACAGACATGGTGACTGAGGCCTTCGGCCCCAGCTCTCCACTGCCGTGGAGGCCTAGCAGCGTCTTGCGGGCTCCAAGGCAACGGGCCGCGTCTGTCACGACGTCTACGGCGGGCGCCGAGACCCAAGCTTCCGCGAGTTAGCATGCGCGTTTTCTCCTACACTTTGACCCGGCTAAGCCGTTTTGAGGCAGGCAGGCAGGCGGGGAGGGTGTTTGACTTCTAGACGACCTTCCTGGCCTCCTTTAGCTATCCCATCTCAACCGCTATTTCCCTACACCGTTAAGAAATTTACTTAAAACTCCAAATTCCTTACCTGGGCTCCGCCCCATCTCGCCCTGCCCACCTCTCCGACCTCTCCTGGCTACCCGAGCCCGACAGGCTCAGTCTTTGGAAGGCGTCCTCTCAGTGTCTGGGAAGCTGTTTCTCCAGATCTCTGCGTAGCCGGCTCTTTGTCACTGAAGTCTCAGCTCCAATATCAACTCCAGCCGGTCCTACCATGTGCAAACTACGGCCATGCACAGATCTGTTTAGTTCATTTTGAACAACGCCTGCACAGAGCAGGCACCCAGTAAATACTTTCTTGAATCCCAAGTGTCTTCCTTCTCTCAACACGTGACATTTCTTTCAATCAGTGATTTACAAAGAGCCATCTGAGGTCGCGTGGGTGCCCCTACATTCCTTTCGGAGACCCACAAGGTCACCTTATTTGCATGATAATAAAGTGAAGAAGACTTTTGCCTTTTTAACTCTTATTAGGTGGTGAATGTACAGTGGAGTTTTCCAGAGGCTTCATGCTTTGTAATTGAATGTGAAAACAGATAAAATAATTCAGCTGCCTTTTAATAAGCCAGACATTTAAAAAATTTTGCAAAAATGTAATCTTGCAAACTTTTTGAAAAATATAACTATAAAAAAGTTATATATGTTAATATGTAATAAGTTATTGTTACCTGTCCTTCCTTTCTCTTTTTCGTTCTCGTGTTGGGAATATTGAACCTAGGGCTTCATGCATGCTAGGCAATTATTCTATCACTGAGGCACACCCCCTGCCTTGTAACTATTTTTAAATGAATTATTTAAAAAGTAAATATAAATAGGTGTAACCTATTGTTGGGTTAAACACTGATCAGTGCCTAGGAAAGGTTGCAAGGAGATAAGGACTCTAAAGAAGGAAATAGAAAGGAAGCCCGCTTCTTTCCCTTGACTCCAATCTTCATGTAGGAACCAAAGCAGAGTGACCTAAAAGAATGTACTTATAGGGGCTCGGATTTTGGCTCAGTGGTAGAGTGCTCACCTAGCATGCTAGAGGCACTGGGTTCTATCCTCAGCACCACATAAATGTAAAATAAAGATATTGTGTCCAGGGCTGGGGATGTGGCTCAAGCGGTAGCGCGCTCGCGCGCTCGCCTAGCATGCGTGCGGCCCGGGTTCGATCCTCAGCAGCACCACCTCAGCAGCACCACATACCAACAAAGATGTTGTGTCCGCCGAGAACTAAGAAAAAATAAATAAATGTTAAAATTCTCTCTCTCTCTCTCTCTGTCCCCCTCTCTCTCACTCTCTCTTGTGTCCACCTAAAACTTAGGGATAAATATTTTTAAAAAGAATGTACTTATAAAATATCTGAAGAAATCCAACTACACAGTGAGCATACTGCTTGTAGGGACATGAGCAGCCCTCCATTGTATCTCTGCCTGCTGCTGATAAGAAGTGCGTGAGTAACAAAATGTTCAAAACCTCTCCGTTGAGTCTTCCAAATTCTTTCTTTGGGATCAGTTAACTGTATGTTGGGGGGTTTGCAGCTCTGGCACTGAACAACCATATACACAAAAGCTGGATAACATTTTTAAGAGTGTAATGGGGTCCTGAGAATAAAAGTTGGAAAACTGCAGCTTTAAATCTTTATCTAGAGCTCTATGTCAGATTCTGAAAAGTATCGAAGATATTAATATGAAAGGCCATGAGGGGTTTTTGTCAGGGTGAAGAGTGCAGTGGAGGCAAAGGAACATGTAGTGGATACATACTAAGGTGGTCCCCAATGACATGCCCTTGTGTTTGGGTAAAACCCACAATTTGTTTCTAGCCAATAGACTATAGCTCAGATGATGGGAGGTCATTCCTAAGACTGTATCACGTTTGTTATAAAACTTGGTCTCAGAAGGATAAAGGGAGCCTGACTCTTCTGCCTAACTTGAGGAAGCCAGATGCTATGATGGACTGTAGTACCAGAAGTCTCAGTCCTACAGGTGGGAGGAAGTGACATCTGCCAACAATCTGAATGAGGTTGAAAGCAGATCTTTTCCCAGTTGAGCTTCTGATGAGGATGCAGCCCCAGAAAATCAGTAGATTGCAGCTTGGTAAGACCTGATCTGACTCAGGTAAACTGTGCCTGAACTTCTGACCTTCTGAAATGGTAAGAAAATGTCTTGTTTTAAGTTGCTAAATTTGTCATGTAGTTATAGAAAACTAATCCAAATGAGGGATTGGCTTTGGAACTGGGTAGTATGTCAAGGCTTTCAGATCCTACAAAATCCTACCAACAGGAAGCAGGCTGACAAGTGTCTCATCTGTAAATATGTGCTACCTTTCATGAAAAGGTAAGAAGGCATCAGAGGATAGAACCAAGAACTCAAAGGGCAAACTGAACACCAAAGATTATTCTTAGAGTTTAAAATTTAATTTAAAAAACTAACATTTTGCCCAAATGGGTGTCAAAATTGTTATATATTGATGACTTGGGGTTTTTGTTTGTTTGTTTTTGTTTTAGTTATTTGTTTTGAGCCATGTTATCTGGCCTTGAATTCCTAGTCTTAGTGATCCTCCTGCTTTGGCCTCCCAAGTAACTAGGACTGTAGGTGTGCCCGCCATACCCAGCTTGGTGACTCTTATTTTTTCTTCCAATCCCCCCCCCTTTTTTTTAGAGAGAGAGAGAGAGATAGAGAGAGAGAGAGAGAATTTTAATATTTATTTTTTAGTTTTTGGCAGACACAACATCTTTGTTTGTATGTGGTGCTGAGGATCGAACCCGGGCCTCACGCATGCCAGGCGAGCGAGCTACCGCTTGAGCCACATCCCCAGCCCCCAATCCCTCTTTTTGAATTGAAATATCTGTAACTGTTATCCTATGGAACATAAGGTACAATATGTAACATAGGATAAATATTAATCTGTATGTTTGAAGATAGATAGTATCCTTTGAAATAAAGTTAATATATAAAAAAGAAAAAATTGCTTTCATTACTAAGGCTTAAACCTGTTTCTTAATGTGACTTGGATTAATGTGTATAATACATGTATGACAACATTTTTATTTTAAATTTTCAAGGAAAAGTATTTTTCCCACCATTGGGGATTGAACCCAGCAATACTTTACCAATGAGCCACATACCTAGCCATTTTTATTTTTTATTTTGACACAGGATCTTGCTGAGTTGTTGAGGCTGGCCTTGAACTTGCAATTCTCCTGCATCAACCTCTGGAGTAACTGGGAATACTAGCTTGTGCCACCATGGCAGGCTACATTTTTTTTAGTCCCCCCAAAACATGGTTCACCCAAATGCACCAAATATCTCCAGAAGGAGATCATTATGGCTTAGCTGTGAGGTGTCTCTCTAAAGCTCATGTCTGAAACAATGCAGGAAGGTTTAGAGGAGAAACGATTGGGTCATGAGAACCTTAACCTAATCAGTGAATTAATCCCCTGATGGGAATAACTGAAGATGAGTAAAGACTGGCTGGAGGAAGCGGGCATTGGGGGAGTGCCTTCATGGTATGTATTTTGGATCTGGTGAGTGAAGTTTCTCTCTGCTTTCTGATCATCATGTGAACTGTTTCCCTCCACCTTACTCTTTCACCATGATGTTCAGCCTTACTCAAGCCGTGAGGAATGGAGCCGGCTGTCTATGGACTGAGACCTCTGAAACTGTGAGCCCCCAAATAAATTTTCCTCCTCTACAATTGTTCTGGTTGGGTCTTTTAGTCACAGCAATGAAAAAAAACTGACAAAAACAGAGATATTTATTGAAAGTTAGCTATGTGCTTGTCTCTGTCTCAGCTTTGGGCAATGGTCCTGAACAATACAGACTATGCACTTCACGTTGTGAAATCCATATACAAATAGAGGCTATTTCACATAGCATAATATCTTCTAGGTTTATTCCTATTGTTGCAAATTATAGGATTTCCTTCTTTTTGAAGGCTAAATAATATTCCATTGTATGTGTATACCACATTTTCTATTTCCATTCATTTGTTAGTAAGACATTTGGGTTGTTTCATATCTTGGCTTTTTGAATAATGCCACATTGAATACAGGAGTGCAGATATCTTTTTGAGGTCCTGATTTTAATTCTTTTGAATATGCCCAATAGTGCGATTGCTGGATCATCTGGTAGTTTTATTCTTTTGAGAAATTTCTATTTTGTTTTCCATAGAGGTTGCACTATTTTACCTTACCACCAATAGTGGACAAGAGTTCTAGTTTCTCTACAACTTCACCAACACCAGTTATTTTTTAATTTTTGGAATATAGCTCTATTTTTTTGTGCATGTATGGTTTTATTTTTTATTCTAATTTGTTATACATGACAGCAGAATGTATTATAATTCATATTACACATACAGAGTGTAAATTTTCATATCTCTGGTTGTATACAAAATATATTCACACCATTCATGTCTTCATACATGTACTTAGGGTAACAATGTCCATCTCATTCTACCATCTTTTCTACCCCCATACCCCCTCCCACAAGTTTGCCCTATCTAGAGTTCATCTATTCCTCCCATGCTCCCCCTCCCATCCCCACTATGAATCAGCCTCCTTATATCAGATAAAACATTTGGCATTTTGTTTTTTGGGGATTGGCTAACTTCACTTAGCATTATATTCTCCAACTCCATCCATATACAGCTGTATCTTAAATCAAAATTATTACACTTAGAAATAATCTTCCCAGTCCAATTACTAGCAAATTGAAACTAAGCAAAATGTCTTTAAGGGGTGAAGTAATTATATTTGAACTATTCCAATTGTTTGATCTGTACCTTAGCTGTATGTGAAAACAACCAAAAAAAAGTACATGTCATAAGTTCCTGAGTAGTGCTTATTGCAAACTTTTAAGATATGAAAAGAAGGCTGAAGGTGTTGTTCAGTGGTAGAGTCTTCCCAGTAGGTGTAAGGCTCTCAGTTTGAAACCCCAGCCCCACAGGGAGAACAACATTGTGAAATCCATCTAAACGCTTTAAGCTTATGAAAAATAAAACAAAACATTATGACTTATATCTAAGATGTTTCATGGGATGTGTTCTTAGATTTTGTACAGAGCTTTAAGGAATAATGATTTCTTATTTTACTGAAAAAAAGAATCTACTGTTGAAAAAGGTACAAACATTCACAATTTGTGATTAAACTTATCAGCAATTAAAATACACTTTTAAGAACAGTGTGCGTTGCTGTAAGAACAAGTTCTTTTTCTTCAAGTACTACATCCACAGTAGATTTGTTCTTGGTCAGGGGGTCTGAGTTGATAAGGAGTGTGACTTTTTAGTTAGCAGTGATTATGTAGAAGTGAATTCTATGTTTGTCGGGGACAGTGAGGGGCAGGGTGGGGAAGAGAGGAAAGCTAGGTACTTGTCACCTCATGTCTTCCTACTAAGATACCTAATTATTTTTTCAACACATCTTTACTGATATGTAATGACAAGATTTGTTGTTACATATCTGTACATGCACACAATATAACAATGTAATTTGGCCTCTACAAGACACCTAATTCTTATAGTAGCTATAGTCCTTGTGTTTTGATGTGACTACTGATGAGAAGAACGAGACCCCCATTTTCTTTCCAACTTAACAGACCCGTTGACTTCCAATCTGGTCCAATTGGAAACAAACCATTGATTCCTAAGTGAACCTCAGTTCTATTCACCATACTTCCATGTCTCTTACCTAAACTTTAAAAGACTGAATGCTCTTTATAATTATCCTTATCCTTATCAGGCCAAGTTACCCCAGATTTATAACCTTTCATTTCCTTATCTACCTATGTCTAAGTATCCTGAGCTACTGAATCCTGACTCATGTATACCCCTTATGCTGTTCTTTATGCTGTTCTCTCCCTGATACAACTTCCTCCTCTATCTAAATCCATTGGAGAGTTAAGTTACATTCCTAAATTCATATTTATATTATTACCCCAACCTCCTTTTAGAAAATGGGTAGGCTATCCTACGTTGACCTTCACTGGCAATGTGGTGATATTTATGTGGCAGCCACTCTACCAAAACTAAGTATGGTCATTTATATCTATATCGTAGTACCATTACTATGTGCAGAGCATGGCCTGATCTAAGCTGGTCTACCTTGTGTATCTTCTGTATAAAAAAAAGAACAAAGAAAAGTAAGTATTTATATTTCATTATTCATCATTTTATAAAACATTTTACAAACATTTTCAACTTTTCTCTCCAGAATAGATTTATTGCAGTGCCCAGTCATTTTTTAAGTTTTGTTTGAAACAGGGTCTTACTATGATGCCCAGGCTGACCTTGAATTCCTCAAGTGATCATCTTGCCTCTGCTTCAAGAGTAGCTGGGTTCTAGGTGCAATCTCAGGGCCTGGATCCCAGTTACTGTAATAGCATGCCATTAATAGTACATAGCAACACATTAAGAAGCTTCTTATTTTGTCTTGCAATATGATTTGTATACTCAAATGGAGCTTTAATGCTCAATGGGCTGATGAAAGTGCAACTTCTCACAGCATTCAAGATCAACATTATGGATAGAATGAATTTAATCATTATTATTCTTTCATGCAAAGCCAAAGCACAAAAATAATCTGATGATGTTGGAACTATTTACAGTACATTAATCATTTGGTTAAGTTTTAAAGATGGGAGAGTTTACAGAAAGAAGAACAAAGATGCATTTTTATTGGAATTTCTGGTATCTGCCGATTATAACATAACTGGTAAAGTTTAGAAAATCTCTTTTGTAAACTATAATATTATCTATACTAATAAAAAGATGAACAGGATGAAAAATGCTTGCAGAAGGCTGATAGCTTTAGGATATTCATATTGTGAGAGGAAGGGAAAAAAAAAGAAAAGAAAAACTTTGTGGTCTTGAGGAAGGGTGAAGTAGAAACTGCAATTTCAAAACATGGCAGAGCTGGGCACCTTGGCGCACGCCTATTATCCAAGCTACTTTTGGAGGGTGAGGCAGGAGGATCATGAGTTCAAGGACAGCCTTAGCAACTAAGCAAGACACTGTGTGAAAATAATAATAATAGAAAAATGGCTGATGATGTAGCTCAGTGGTAGAGTACCCCTGGGTTCAAGCACTTGTACTGGAGTGACAGGGGGTGGGGGGGGAGAAGAAGAAAGAAAGAAAGAAAGAGAGAGAGAGAGAGAGAGAGAGAGAGAGAAAGAAAGAAAGAAAGACAAAAGCCAGCAAGCAAACAAACAAAACCCCACCAAAACTAAAACAAAAACCCCAAAATATGGGAGAAGGTCATTTGAATGTCACAGACATCTTTCAATTTTAAGTTATTTGTGAGTTTATTCCATTCATCTCAGAAAATTTTAGAGTAAATTCTGCTATCATTACAAAAGCTTTGTGTGAATGTGTTCTCTCCCTGTAGAAATCAGAAAGAGGAGCTAAATTTTGTGGCTCAGAAGAGGGACAGGACCCATGAAGGTGAATTCTGAACTAATTCCAAAGAAGTCCAAGACTGAAGCCATACGCAACTATAAAAAGATAATTGAGACACTGACCTCTTGGGGACACTAAAATTTTACATGGAACAGAAGTGGATGGTCTAGCCAATCTTATTTATTTGTTTTTGTAGTTGTAGACGGACAACATGTCTTTATTTTATTTATTTATTTTTCTGTGATGCAAAGGATTGAACCTAGTGCCTCACATGAGCTAGGCAAGCTCTCTACCACTGAGCTACACCTCCAGCTGCTCTCGCTATTCTTGTCTCATTATTAGAAACAAGGGGATATTGCTGACATGTCAGTTCATGTAAACTAATTCCTGTTTTCACATATGAAAATAACGATGCCTGTAAACTTAGTAGGCTAAGACCAAAGGATTATAAATTTGATACCACCCTGGACAAATTAGTAAGACCCTGTCTCAAAAAAAAAAAAAAAAACCCCAAAACACCAAAAACAGGGCTTGGGATGAGGAACAGTGACGCTGGGTTCAACCCCTAGTACTGGGAATGGGGAGGGAGGAAAAGAAAGAAAGAAAATCATGACATTTTAGAGATTCAATAGTAATGTTACATGTTCTTTCCCCTTCTTATATTCCTTCTCACAGACTGCATAACCTAACTCCAATGATTCTTTGGTCTGTAAGACATGCTTTCTTTTATTTATTCATACCATATGGCTTCCATCAGTTGGGGTGGCCAAGGACTAGAACTTGGATCCCTCACTGGAGCCCCAAGAACCACTTTATATTTTTGCAGTTTCATATGCTATGTAACATTGAATCTTGTGTTCGTTGATATCCTTCAATTAATTGGTTAATATTTTGTGAGGAAAGGCAGTCAAAGATGCCCATCTACATGACGTCAGAGGAAAAGGTAAATGTGCTCTTAACCACTTACGTGGTGATAGAATTTGGTGTTATATAATGACATATACAAAAGTTTCAGTTATATTTCACTTTTCTTTCATTTGATATCGTTTAGGTCTTAGACACACCGACATCTGAGATGTATCAATGTCTCCTCATTTTGAATTTGCCAAGAGGCCTTTGGAATAGTTGGGCGATGTATAGGCACTCACCACCTAATATTCTTACTGCAAAAGATGCTTCAGTTCAGAGTTGAGAAATTTGAACTCAAAATTTAAGACTAGCATTAAATTATGTTTGTGTGGGACAAGTATCTTGAAAATAAATGAAAGCAAGGAACAACTACTCTGGAAAGATTTTCAAAAAACATTTTAAGAGAGAACTTCATATTTGAGAGGAAATCAGAGCTATGGAATATAACATTGCAAATTCCTCCCCAGTTTTTCCTCTGAAATATGTAGAAGAAAAGAATAAAATACCCTTAACTGCCTACCTTTTATTAAACAAAAGAAATAGGAGCAAAAAAAAGTATGCTTTCTTGCTTTTTCTCCCAGAAGTAACCACTGTTAAGAATTTGGTCTGTTTTCTTACAGATCTCTTTGACATATTCCTGAATATACTCTCTCACACACACAGCTCTAAACAAAGACAAGAATATATAGAAGCAAACTGAACACGCTATATATGTTCTTTTGCAACGCAGGTGTCAAGTTAGGGGTGCATAATACCAACATGACTTCCTACCGATGATATCAACCTAGATCACTTTGTTAAGGTGGAGTCTACCCCAAGTTCCTCCAAAGAGAAATTACTGTTTTTTTTTTTTCTTTTGATGCTCTGTTGTTGGAAGCCAGTTACTGAATCCAACTCATGCTAAAGGGAAGGAGAATGAAGCTCTGTACTGTGGAAGAAGAAATACCTATATGTATTACTTAGAATTCTGTAAGAAATATTTTTCCTTTTCTTCCACTTACTTATTCATTCAATCATTTACTTATATCAGGTATGAACCCCCAGATATTTATTGTATTCTTCAGGTTTATCATCAGATACTATGGTTATTCATTGAGTTGCTCAAATTCAAATGTGTTTTCACTCACGCTCAGTTACCCTAGGCATAGGTGAAAGAGAAGAAGGTATAAAAGGGTTCTATTTATGTTTTCAGTTTCTGAGTCCTTGGTTTAACTTCTGCCTTCTGATGCCACGAGTGTTAGGTAGTCAAAAGCCATGTCTGAGACTCCAAATCTATCCCAGAGGGGCTGGTCCTGGGGAACTGACTGGATCTCTATTTGCTCCTCAACATCCCACAACAAACACAGTTATTAACGAGATGGGAGACTTTGTCCCTTCAACGTTGTCTGCTCGTGGTCAAAAGTCCCAGAAATAATCAGGTTACAGAATAAAATGGCCCTACTTTATAAACACTTCCTCTTTCAAAGACTAGACTCAAATAACCAAAAAGCTGCATGTTTTTATTGGTTTGGACAAAAGTGAAAAATATCAACTGAAAAAAATCTACAAGTTTTTTTAAAAAAATCACATTTCTTTAGTTATATTAATAATAATTTCTATTTTGAAATCACATTTAAAAAAACAGACTTTATCATCTGATCACTTCAGGCCATTTTTAATTTTTAGATGGCCCAATGATTATAATGTTTATTCTGAAGTAAAAAACATGTAAGTTTACAGAGGTAAGAAAAGATTTCTTAGTACCTTAGTTTTTTTTTTTTGGTTATATTTTCTTTTTATTTGCTCTTTTCTGTTATACATGACAGTAGAATGTATTTTGAGATATTATACATACATGGAGTACAACTTCCCATTCTTCTGTACATGATGTGTAATTACATTGGTCCTGTGTTCATACATGAACATAGGAAAGTAATGTCAGATTCATTCTACTATCTTTCCTATTCCCATTCCCCCTCCGTTCCCTTCATCCCCCTTTGTTTAATCCAAAGTACTTCTATTCTTCCCTACCTCACCTCCCTTATTGTGAGCTAGCATCTGCATATCAGAGAGAACAGTGGTAGAGTGCTCGCCTAGCATGCACGAGGCCCTGGGTTCTATCCTCAGCACCACATAAATGTAAAATAAAGATATTGTGTCCACCTAAAACTTAAGAATAAATATTAAAAAAAACCCCATATTTGTAAGTGAATCCACATGCAGTCACACATTGCAGACACTATTGAGTCCATCATTGGGAGTCTGAGATACCGTGGCTGTTGCAGTTATTCCATGTCATGCCATGAGGAATGTCAGTATTAAAGGTAAAAATAAAATTAACAGACATTTTATAAATTAAGCAAAGCAAAGTGAATCTCTAAAAATTAATCATTATAATTTTTAAAGGAAATTGTTTCCAAGCATTGACAACATTATCGTGATAAGGAGCTGAAAAATCAGAGTTTTTCTCTAGCACTGTTTTCTTCTCTCTGGCAAAGAGGAGGTCACTTGTAAGGTGACACAAAAATCATTGAGCTGAGATTTGGCTCAATCATGAGGTGTTCTTTGTTTGGTTGGTAGTTCCCATTTGATGATCATCTTCCTATGATAGGAGAAAAAAAAACCTGCTTTACAGTTAGATTACGAACTTTAATCACACTACATGTTTCTACCTTATTTTATAAAGAAAACAAGCAATAGAATTGACCAGAATTGAATATAATTTAAAATAATCCATACTTATAGTAAGCATTCTCATTTTTCCTTTTCTCCCCCCACGCCTGTAGGGGATTGAACCTAGGGTAGGAGTTCAGGGTGGAACTCTGCCACTGAGCTACATCTCCAGTCCTTATTATATTTATTTTGAGACAGGGTCCTGCTAAGTTGCCCAAGCTGACCTCAGTTTGTGCTCTTCCTGCTGCAGCCTCCCCTGTTCTTTTCTAAGTTTTTATCAAATTCTTCTTTGAGCTAATTTGTTACTTGATGCTATGGACTAAATGTTTGTGTGTCTCCCTTGCCTATCCACTCCCCCAAAGTCATATGTTGAAGTCCTAACTCTCAGTGTGATGGTATTAGGAAGTGGAGTCCTCACCAGACAATATTTGCCCAAACCTTGTTGTTGGATTACTAGCCTCTGGAATTGTGAGAAATAAATCTTTGTTTCAAGACACCCAGTCCATGGTAATTTATTGTAGTACTAGCTGACCAGACCCTTGACTATCTATCAGGGTTCATTTCAGTTGAGGTTGTGAGAAAGATAATTTTCACTGATTCATGCTCATTTAGGAAGTTTGCCTTGAAGGTTCAGATTGGGATGGTCTAATATGATATATGGATCATGGGTCAAGTACAAAATTTAAATTCACATGGTAGTGGAGGGTCTGTAGCAAAGACCTCAAAATATAGGTAGTCATCCTCCAAAAGAGCTGAAACTGCAATAGGAGCAGAGGCCATGTGACCACCAGCCAAACACCAACTTTCATAATGTGATGGGCTATAACTCAGGAGTCTTTGCAATTCCTGATGTTCAAGCTGCATCCTAGAACAATGGCATCAGATCTGGGGGCACAGCCTGGGAACACATGGTTTTTAAAGCTCCCTGTGTGATTTTCATGGGAACTTCAACAATTAGGAAAAATATATTCTAGATATTTAGAGAAAAAACTGATTTCAAATACACACAGTAGCAGGTGTTCCAAATGGCAGGTATTGGGTTGTAATGAGCTTCTGCTTATGTGGTGGACTCTACAACAGCTTCAAGGTCACACACACACAGCAGGGATTTGTTTATTTATTTTGTTAATTCTTGCCCAAAGCAATTCCAGGGAGATAGGCAGGCAGTTATACAAATGTAAAGATGATCCACTTTTCCCAGAAAATTTAAATGTTAAATTTGCATCTTTATTTATGTTTGGGAACAAATTTATCCAACCCCTAGCCCCCAGTTCCTTCTTTCAGAAATCTGGGTAGAATTGTAGGATCTGAAGGACCTGAAGGAAGGACCTGGCCCTCTAACAATAAAGACATTGCTGACTAAGCCAGTAGTGGCAAGAACAGCATCATTACCACTGTTGCCATAAATCAGCTTAATTGTCCCTGTAGCTTCTAGACGTGGCAGGAAAATGTCTTTCTGGTCATTAGTTCTTGTTATCACTTCACTGGCCTGGTTTCACTTCCCTTGTTTGGGAAATGGCAGAGAAGCTCATTAGTCTGTTTCTACAGGGGTTGACAGAGCTGTTGCAGGAGGCAGCAGCTCTTCCAACTCTTGTGCCTCTTCACAGAGCACAGCATTGCAATGCAGATCAGAGCTGGGGGGGTCTGCGTGTCCGCTGGAGGAAATGGGGTGCAGTGAACAGGAGAAGTCTTGGTACACAGCATGGCCTGCCTGTTCAGCTCAGGCCAGCCCTTCCCAACCACTATTTTTAGCCTGCAAGAATATAGGGTAAGCATGGATAGACATGACTTTTCATCAAGGTCAAGGACTTTAAATTCAGACAAATCTGAATTTTAATAACAGTGAGTACTGTTCTAAGTACTTTAGGTGCTAATTTATTTGAACTTTACAATCACCATATAAGGTATATATTACCATTGCTTCTTATAGAGCTAGCCTCAAACACAGAAAGGCTGAGGAACTTGTCCAAGATCACACAGGTAGTATGTTATAGAATTCAAGATTTGAAACCAGAAAGCTTGGCTTCTGCTTCTGCTTCTTTTAGCCATTACTTAACACTTCCACATACAAGGGATGAAGTCTTTCTTGGTTGAATTATTGAATCCCACTGAGTCTAATTTTTTCATTAAAGAAATTTTTTTTAGTTGTATATGGACTCAATGCCTTTATTTGTTTTTATGTGGTGCTAGGATCAAACCCAGTGTCTCACACTTGCAAGGCAAGTGCTCTACCACTGAGCTAAAACTTAGCCCCTCATTTTCTCATTTTTAATTCTATTTATCTTGTAGGATTGGTGGGAGGCACAGGGCTAGTCGAATAGCTGGCATGGTTTCTTTCTATGAATGTTATTTTTCTCCACCAGGTTGGTAATAGGCCACTCTACCCTGTGGACCTGGGTAGAGGACTTGCATGTTTATTTAATGATTAATTAAGATAGACTAGCCAGAGGACTATAGTTCGTTTTTCTTGTCTCCTACTTCAAATTATAATAGATAATGAACATACCCAAATAGAAGCCACAATCTTACAGAACATACTCTAAAAGTAATGATTTCAGAAGATGATTAATTTCAGCCACTTTTGTCTTAAAACTAACTACTTCATTTTAATTTAGCTGTCTTGTTTAGCCAAGTTGAAAAATTTCCTGATGTATATTTTAGGAATTTACATGTTAAGCACTACTCTGAAAGCCCTTTCCTGGAAGCAGAAACCCATCTATTCAAGCCATGGTAGTTGGAGTAGAGATGACAGAATTATTTCCTTTGTTGTCTATCTATCTATCTATCTATCTATCTATCTATCTATCTATCTATCTATCTATCTATCTATCTACTGTACCAGGGATTGAACCCAGTGACACTTTATGACTGAGCTGTATCCCCTGCCCTTTTTTATTTTTTAATTTGATATTGGGTCTTTCTAATTTGCTCAAGCTGGCCTCGAACTTGCAATTCTCCTGCCTCAGCCTCGGGGGTAGTTGGGATTACAGGTGTGTGCCATCATGCATGGCCTCCTTGCCATTTAAAAACAGTTTATGTTGTATGATTCCATTTATGTGAGTTTCAACTAAACAAATCCACAGAGTCAGAAAAAAGACTGGTGTTTACCAGGGGCTAGTGAAAGGATGGGATTGGGTTGGTGCTTCTAGTGGGCATGGGATTTCTTTTTGGGGTACTAAAAATGTTCTGAAGCTGGATGGTGGTGTTCTCCTTGAATATGCTAAAATACACTTACTTGTAGACCTTAAAAGGGTGAATTTTATGATATGTGAATTTTATCTCAAAAACACTATTATTTAAAAAACAAAAACAAAAACAAAATGTAAATGTTGTAGGCTTTTTTTCTTGTGTCTTCATGGTTTCCAGAAGGAGGAAGCCACAATCCAGGTGGACATTGAACAGATAGCTGTTTAGTACTCTCCTTAGCAGTGATGGACAGCCAGGGGCCCAGGCTGCCCTGTAGGACACAGGATTTTTTATGACATTTTCACAAGAGTAACTACAAAAGGCTGTTTGGGGTGACCAAGTTCTCTATAGACTCTTGAAACAAACCTCTATTTTGTTGCCGCCCTAAGCTGTGCCCTGATTATCTAGAACTATTTTAAGAGTGACCAGATATGCCCAAATCTCTTGGCAGACTGTGATTTGCACAGTGTGCATTACAGAGCAGGTGTTGACAATGAGTAAATGAATGATTGAGATGCCTCTAGATTTTCTGGGTTGGAATTTGTCTCTGAACCTAAAGAATGCTTTTTAGGGGGGTAGAAAAGATGGTGGAATGAGATGGATATCATCACCCTAAGTACATGTATGAAGACACAAATGGTGTGAATAAACTTTGTATACAACCAGAGATCTGAAAAATTGTGCTCTCTATATATGTAATATAAATTGTAATCCATTCTGTGGTCATATATAACAAATTGGAATTTAAAAAGAATGCTTTTTAATTTAGCTTAGTTTTTTTTAAAAAAAAAATACCAGCAGCAACTCTGAAATACGTTGACCAAATATTTTTTTGTAGAACATTCATTACAATGTTTTTGTTTGTTTGTTTGTTTTTTGAGGTGGGATCTTGCTATGTTGCTCAGGCTGGCCTCAAACTCCTAGGGTCTAGCAATCCTGCTTGAGCCACCTGAGTAGGTTGGACTACAGGCATGGCCACTGTGCCTGACTCTGAATTACGTTAATGTCACATTTATTTTCAAACCATAAAGAAGTAATGCCCTGTCCCACACCTTTCCTCACCACATGGACATTAATTAGTCCTTTTAAAAAGACTTATAAATTGGGAGTTCAGGGTGGGGAGGGGGTGGGGGGGGTGGGGGGGCTGTTCAAGTTTTCTCTTGAACAATAGTGACATCTTGTGGTCAGTTATTAGAACAGAGGATATCAAGCAGAATGATTGTGGATTACCTATTTAGAGCAAAAATTACATTAATCAGACTTTAGATTAAATTAAGAGAATTTTTGAGTGTCTGCTATGTGTAGGAACTATGCTGATATTTTCATAGATAATTTTTTCTCATATTATTTTATATTTTCACCAGATGATCAGAGGCTAGACTGATTCTGCATGTATTTATGTTGTTGAGCAGTCATACCATCTGAAACCCCTAAATATGTACAGAAAATATTATGTGTAAGCATATGGTTAAGGAAATGAACCCTTGATTTTATAACATGATCCCAGGGGTTCTGAGAATCACAAACTCAACATTACTGTCTCAGGACATGTTTCTAACTGTGCCATTAGGATAGACTCTGGATTAGCTCCACTAATCTTTTTTTCTCCAGAAGTTGCCAATTTTTTTTTCTGGAAATCCATGTTCACCCTAGGTTAAAATAATGACCTTGAGAGACAAAATAAAAAGGTCAAGTAAAATAAAAACAGGAAGAATAGAATTAGGTAACACTGCTACATTATATAATGTAGAAAGAGCAGTGAAATATAAATCAGTCCCAAATCCATCCCAGTGTTTGCTGCCTGTCTGAGTTTAGTCAAATTAACCTTTGAGTCTTGGTTTCTTCATCTAAAAGATGGAGATAAATGATATCACAGAATTGTTTTTCTGATTCAAGTAGGATTATATCAGAGAACAGTATCGGAGGATCAATAGATGGTGATGAGTTTTATGTACAACACCAAAAATACATTTTGTGAAAGAAAAAGTTGATAAGTTAGACTTCAGTAAAATTAAAAACGTGCTGTGGTGCATGCCTATGGGAATCTGTGGCAGGAGGGTCACAAGTTGAGGTCAACCTCAACAACTTAGAAAGAATCTGTCTCAAAATAAAAAATAAAAAGGCCCTAGGATGTAGCTCAGGGATAAAGTACAATTCTCAGTACCAAAAATAAAAATAAAATGAAATTCAAAATTTTCCAGGCACAGTGGATGTAGTATAATGCCAGCACCTTGAGAGATTGAGGCAGGAGGATTGCAAGTTCACAGTCAGCCTGGGCAATTTAGCAAGACCCTGTCTCAAAATAAAAAAAATAAAAAGTCTGTTGTAACTCAGTGGGAAGTGCCCATGGATTCAATCATCAGTACCAGAAAAAAAAAAATTAAAAACTTCAGTTCTGCAAAAGTAACTGTTAAAAAGAAGAAAAGAGGGGCTGGGGTTGTGGCTTAGCAGTAGAGCGCTCGCCTAGCATGTGTGAAGCCCTGGGTTTGATCCTCAGTTCCACATAAAAATAAAATAATAAAGTTATTGTGTCATCTACAACTATATATATATATATATATATATATATATATATATATATATATATATATATATATATATAAGACAAGCCATCTGAGAAAAAAAAAACACTTGCAAAACATGTCTGACAAAGGTCTTTCATTGAAAAATATACAAAGAACCAACTGAGAAAACTTATACTTTCTTTTAGAAATAACAGATGTACTATACAAACATAAAATTTTTACTTACAGAACTTAAATTTTTCTTGAAAACAATACACAATCACATAAAATATAAAGTAGAATAGGAAACATATAAAGGAAAAAATCTAATTTATCTCATCAGCAGAAGTAACTGTTGACATTTTGGTGTATTTTTTCCCCTTTTTCGTAAATTTATATAAACATATCTTTGTGTCTTTAATTAAGTGATGTTTAAAAATTTCCCATTTCTTCTGCCTCAGGGAGTGGGATCCCCTTTCAAACACTGAGGAATAGAATATTAAATCCTGTTCTATATAAATGACATCAGCCAAGCTCGGGAGCAACTCCTGGGTTCATTGGGGAGGGAAGGCAAACACTGTCCTCTGAGGTACACCTGTGTGAGCTGCACATACCTGGGAAGGAAAGAAAGAGGGCTGAGAGTCAAGGGCTGAGGCTTAGTGATTGCATTGATGGCTGCCATGACTAAAGGGATGTCACAAAGTGTCTGCCCAGATAAGTCTCTCATTATCTTTGGGACGTTTTTATTTACTTAACATAAATACAGGAAATTGTAAAAGTCCTAAGAACACAACTAAAATTTCCAAACTGGACCCACCTATATCAAGAAACATTGCTAGGGGCTGGGGATGTGGCTCAAGCAGTAGCACACTCGCCTGGCATGCGTGTGGCCCGGGTTTGATCCTCAGCACCACATACAAACAAAGATGATGTATCCGCCGAGAACTAAAAAATAAATATTAAAAAAAAGAAACATTACTAGCACCCCCAAATCCTCTTCTGCTCCCTTCTAACAGGTAGCCTGACTTCTAATACCATAGACTACTTTGGTCTACCATGTGGGATTTTAGATTCAACAATGGACTTGATAAAGGCAGCTATAATATCTTCATGAATACTCTAAAAAAAGGAAGAGTTGCGGGCTGGGGATGTGGCTCAAGCGGTAGCGCGCTCGCCTGGCATGCGTGCGGCCCGGGTTCGATCCTCAGCACCACATACAAACGAAGATGTTGTGTCCGCCGAGAACTAAGAAAAAATAAATAAATGTTAAAATTCTCTCTCTCTGTCCCCCCCTCTCTCTCACTCTCTCTTTAAAAAAAAAAAAAAAAAAGGAAGAGTTGCGTCTGATGTAACTAATTTGGAACCAGAGTACCACCAAGGAGATGGCATGGTCAAGTCAAGCAGGTAGGCCTGTGGGATCTAATGTGGAAAGGCTTCATTGCAGCCTTGGACTTAAGCAGTGCAACGTGGATCTCTTGGAATCATTGGGGTGCTATGTGGCCTCTGCTGGAAGTCCTGTCTAACCTATGCTGATCAACTTCAGATGTCCCACTAATGATCAGTCACCTCGACTCATGTCTTTCCAGACAAAACTGTCTCCACAGTCAGTGCCTCATCCCAATCCTTGCTGGCTTGTTATCTGCTAAACCTGTTCCCTGCCCTGATCCTGCCCACTGTGACCTTAACTAGTTATTCTTTTTTTTTTTTTTTTTGTACTGGAGATTGGACTGAGGGGCACTCAAACACTGAACCACACCCCCAGCCCTATTTTGTATTTTATTTAGAGACAGGGTCTCACTTAGTTGATTAGTGCCTTGCCATAGCTGAGGCTGGCTTTGAACTTGTGATCCTCTTGCCTCAGCCTCCAGAGCTGCTCCAGAGTTGATTTTTAAGATGTGGAGCTGCCTGGTTTCCTTGTCTAAGCTAGAGCACAGCCCAGACCAGAGAAGTGAAAATAAGTCTCAAGCCTCATATTAATTCATTTTGGTCCTGATATGATGACTCATCAAACATATACCAAGGTGAAGAGTTCTTATACATCCTTATTAGAATGTACCCATTCTTTGCACAATTTTTAGTTCTTCCCCCCCCCCCCCCCACTGTTCTGCACATCTTCTTCCCTGCTGCTGTTTGGAAATCATTAAAGTAGCTTTGAAGGCTGTTTTGAGACAGTTGGCATTAGGAGGAGTGAGGCCCTCAGTACCACATAAAAATAAATAAATAAAATGTATTTTAAAAATTAATATACAATACATTTGACATTTTTAGTGTATAATTCTATGAATCTCGATACATGTATACATTTGCATAACCACTTCCACAGTCAAGATACAGAACAGCTCTAACACCCTAAAACCTCCCTCCTGCTATACCTAGAAGTCATACCCTCCTATGATTCCTAGCTCTTGGAATCTACTGATCCATTTCCTTCACTATTATTTTGTCTTTTCAAGAATGTCACATAAATGGAATCACTTGACATATAGTTTTCAATGGTGTGAGCACTCTGTATATAAGGCACAGTATAATGAGTTGTAGGGAGTTGGAGTTAGACACGGGGTGAGTGTGATTTACAATATCATTTATAATTTAGAATACAGGAGGTGGAGTTGAAAGAGACCTTAGAGGTTAAATAGATCAGTCTCCCTCTCAGGGAAGTAATCCCTCTGACAATAACCTTGATAGATGATTATTTAGCATCTGCTTGAACATTTTCAGCGATTTCCAATGATGAGAAGTTTACTGCTTATCTAGGCAGGTCATTTTTATTTATTCCCAACTTGAATTATTACAAAGCTTTTCTTTAGTGATTGGAAGTCTGCTTTCTTGTAACTGTAGAACGAGCTCAGTTCTTTCTCCAGGAATAATGCTGAAAAAGGTTCAGTGAACTACTGGGCAATTTTTCTAATACAGTAGGTAGTTATCATGTTATTCTCTCTTCTCCAGGCTGAATAGTCCCACTTATTTCCACCATACCTTAACCATCTTAGTCACCTTCCTCTACAGAATGTTGACTTTATCAGTGTCCCCAACAGAGTAGAATACTATGGATGCAGTCAGATTAGTTCTAAGTCTAGTGGGCTTATAACTTTATCTGGATTACTTCCATTAATGTAACTTAAACTATTTCTGTTAGAGTCTGTAAACAAGTCTGGATGGCACCTGGCATTTTGCCAGAGGGAGTGGTTAATATTAGAGTCTGTAAACAAGTCTGGATGGCGCCTGGCAAAATGCCAGAGGGAGTGGTTTGTGAAGTAAGGCCAGCGAGCCATTTAAGTGTGGAGATTCCTTATTGTAAACTGATGTATCTAGTTTATGCTAATTAAGATGAGCTGTGTGGAATGTATAAATACCGCTCCTTCCTACAATAAACGGCTCCCATTCCTGCTGTATTGATATACACAAGTTGTTCGTCACCCCCCCGGTTATTTTGCTGCAGCCGGACTGCGGCATATTTCTTTTGATGGGTAAGTTACACTTTATATATACATTGAGTTTTGGTCAACAAAGTTGTCATCTTTTGAAAAATTAATGTAGCTAAAAATTAATATACAGGGCTGGGGTTGTGGCTCAGTGGTAGAGCGCTTGCCTCGCACATGTGAGGCCCTGGATTCGATCTTCAGCACCACATACAAATAAATAAATTAAATAATAAGTGTATTAGGGGCTGGGGATGTGGCTCAAGTGGTAGTGCGCTCGCCTAGCATGCGTGAGGCACTGGGTTCGATTCTCAGCACCACATAAAAACAAAATAAAGATATTGTATCCACCTAAAAAAATTAAAAAATAAATATTAAAAAATAAGGGTATTAAAAATTAATATACAATACATTTGACATTTTTAGTGTACAATTCTATGATTCTCAATACATGTATACATTTGCATAACCACTTCCACACTCAAGATACAGAACAGCTCTAACACCCCAAAGCCTCCCTCCTGCCTCACCTCTATAATTATACCCTCCTATGATCCCTAGCTCTTGGAATCTATTGATCCATTTCCTTCACTATAGTTTTGTCTTTTCAAGAATGCCATATAAGTGGAATCATTTGACATATGGTTTTCAACTGTTTTACTCACTATGCTTTTGACACCAAATGTATGGGGGATGCTTTCCCTAAAACTAATTCTAGACACTGATTCAATTCAATTTTGACACTAGCTAGTTGGGGTTAGGAAGACTCCACATTTTGAGGGATTCGTCCCAAGAGTCCGCCCCCACTTCAGGGACCAATCACAAGTCTGAGGCACTGTACTTCAGATTGACAGGCTATAGAGTTCAAAGTGAATTCCTACAACTTTCTGCTCTGGTTTGAAGATTTGCTAGAATGGCTCACAGTACCAGGAAAGTGCTGTACTTAACTGTTGCCAGTTTATTATTAAGGCTGCAACTTAGGAACAGCCAAATGGAAGAGCCACAGGGCAAGGTGAGGGGACAAAGGTGCAGGGCTCCCATGTCTTCCCTGGGTGCACCACCCTTTTCAGTATCTCTAACTGTTCATCAACCTGGAAGCTCTCTGGACCCCATTGTTCAGAGAGTTAATGGAGGTTCCCTTATATAAGCATGGTTAATTAAATCATTGGCCATTGGTGTTAACGTGTTAACTCAATCTCCAGCCCCCTTACCTTATTGGAGGTCTGGGAGTGGGGCTGAAAGTTCTAATTCTCCTTGTATGTGGTTGTTTCCTCTGGCAACCAGTCTCCATCCTGAAGTTATCCAGGGTCTCACCAAGAGTCATTGCATTAGCATAAATTTCAGGTATGGATGAAAGGAGCTTGTTATGAATTACATAAGATGTTCTATAACATAAGATGTTCCTATCACTCAAGAAATTACAAGGGTGTTAGGAGTTCTGTGTTGAGAACCAAGGACAAATATCAAATATATATTTCTTACTGTATTGTAATAAGCTTTTGAAATCAGCCTTTTTTTTAAGCACAGTGCTTTTGTGATTCACTCACGTTGTTTAATGATTCATTAGTTGTCCCTTTTTATTGCTGAGTAGTATTCCATTGTACAGAGGTACTATAGTTTATTTATCTACTTGCTAGCTTAAGGACATGGTTCTTTACAATTTTTAGCAATTATCAATAAGACTGCTATAAAGAGGCATAAACTATTTTTTGTGTAAATATAAATCTTTCTTTTTATAGGATTGTTGGGATAAGTCTAAATTTGTAAAAAAAAAAAAATTGCCAAAAGGTTTTCCAGAGTCACTATCATTTTGCATTTCTACCAGCAATATATGGAGTCCAGTACCTGATATTGTATTTTAAAAAATCCTTTTATTTTATTTATTTAGATGCAGTGCTGAGAATCAAACTCAGTGCCTCATGTATGCTAGGCAAGTGCTCTACCACTGAGCTACAACCCCAGCCCCTGATATTGTATTTTTTTACACCCATATTTTTTTTTTTTAAAGGGAGAGTGAGAGGTGAGAGAGGGGAGAGAGAGAGAGAGAGAGAGAGAGAGAGAGAGAGAGAGAGAGAGAGAGAGAGAGAGAATTTTTAATATTTATTTTTTAGTTCTCGGTGGACACAACATCTTTTGTTGGTATGTGGTGCTGAGGATCGAACCCGGGCCGCACGCATGCCAGGCGAGCGCGCTACTGCTTGAGCCACATCCCCAGCCCACACCCATATTTTTTAAAAAATATTTTTAGTTGTAAATGGACACAATACCTTTACTTTGTTTATTTAGTTTTTTTATGTGGTGTTGGGGATCGAATCCAGTGCTTCATACATGCTAAGCAAGTGCCACTGAGCCACAACCCCAGCCCTATATTTTTTATTGTTGAACAAAAGATCATGAGAAATATTGTCCATGCATTAGAATACCCAGAAATTGCAATTCTTACATCCACTGCAGTTTGCTAAAGAGAAAGCTGTCTGAGAGCTCAGAATATACTATTTTCTAACCACAATATTCTCTGCTTATTATCATTCCTTCCCACAAATAAACCTGGGATTGGGATTGGAGGTATAAACAGAAATTTTACAAGTAACCACTACTTTTCTTTGCCTGACAAATAGCAACTGTAGCAATTTATTAACCACTAGATTACTTTTAAAAAATGTTGACATAACTTTAGAATCACTCAGATACATTCAAGGAAAAAAAATCCCCTATTTTTCCTGTCCCTGATGGATTTTTTCTTCCAACTTTATAAGAAGTTTCTCAGGAAAAATAGACTTATAACAATATCAAATTAATGTACAAATTGAGCCTATATTTTTCTTTTCCCATGGTGCCGTCTGAATATTAAAAAAAGACTAGATAGAAAATGAAATTCATCTAGCCACATTCCAAGACATGCTCTAGTTACTCCCATTCCTGAACATTGCCAGCGTGCAGAGACCAAGATTTGGACTAGAATTCTGTGATTTTCAATGCATTCCTGTTACTTATTTGATATGGGCGACTCTGACCAGCTACTAAGTAGCTAGTGGACTTTTCCAGGGAAACTACACAGAGGGCATAGTGGCATCTTCCTGGATGTAAGTTGTGGTACCCTGAAGCACGTAGCACATGCCTCTGAACAGCTCAGATCACAAAACCAAACCTGGAAAGTACTGATATTGTATTTTGAATTTTAGCCATTTGAGTAGGTGTTTAGTATATTTCATCCTGATTTTAATTTTATTTCCTTAATGGCTAAAAATGTTACACTATATTAATTTGCCTTCCATACATCCTCTTTTGATAAAACATCTGTTCAGTCTTTTTCTTTTTTTTGTGATGCTGGTGATTGAACCCAGAACCTCACATGTTGGCAAGTGTTCTACCCTGAACTACATCCATAGCTCCTATCATATCTTTTTGAAAAGCAAGTTATTTCAAGCTGGGAGCCCTTTATTCTTCATTTGGGCTACTTGTGTGTGTGTGTGTGTGTGTGTGTGTGTGTGTGTGTATGTGTGTGTGTGTTTGTGTGTGTGTGTGTATGGTAATGTCAAATATTGTCATATAGGTATTAACTGTTCTTTCTCACCCATTGTATTTCATCTGTGCATGAACACATTGTTCCAATATATGTGTAATTTTACTAACTGGCAATCTCTTGTTTCACTATTTCTTCCATCAAGTCATTGATTACAGTGTTGACTAAGACTAAGAAAATAGCCTGATAAGATTGTTGTAAATGACCTATATGTTTTTATTCATTCATTTATCAGATTTTATGAAGTGACTACAATGTGCCCTGGAGATACGGAGGCAAATAAAACCTGTTGGTTGACATAGATCCAGAACACAATGTGCACTGGGCATTACTATTCAGTCGTCAGGGAATGCGCCTAACTTTACTAGAGCAAAGGTGTTTGTGAGCCAGGGCCATGTTCTGTCCTGCACAGAGGCAATAAAGCAGTTGACAAGTTGGTTTCAACCTCTGTCATCATAACCTTGCCAGACTTACCTGTATTCTCTATTGCCAAATATCTCTATTTTTGCCTACCAGGCTATCATGTAAGACTTTGGTAAATAACTTTAAAAAATCCCTGACTTATATCACTGACCTATCTGTGATCTACCAATGGAGACAGCCTAGCAGAAAAGTTGTGAAACTGGACCTCAGTTATCAACAGTTTATTTTTTCAAGTACTAACTGACTTTATGTTTAAGCCAATTTATGTTGTCTAGAATTTGATATCAACTAACTGACAGAACCTAGAATCCAGTTTTTTGGAGGGCACCGTGGTACACACTTGTATAACGCCAGCTAACCAGGCTGGCGACCTGTGCTGGGTTCACAAAATCTGGCTACAAAAAGAGCAGTTAATACCAATAACTGAGAAAATGGCAAAGAAAGCACTCAAGCACACAGAAACACCTTTTCAAAATCCAGACTGCTCTTTACCTTAGGGGTCTGTTGGAAAGAGAAAGCTTACACCTGGATTCTTTATTTTTATAGGAGGACACACAAAAGGAGGTTGGATGGAATGTTCTTTCCAAATAAGTCAAGGAGTCAGGTTTCAGGGGGTTGAGTCTAGCTGCATGATGTCTTGTATCAGCAGATTGACGGACATCTTGGAAGGCCACGCCCATCTCAGGTGCTGTGTGGGATCAAAGGCAGAGCGAGAGAAAAGCGCACATGTATGTTGCATGGCCCAAAGAGCACACAACACCAGGCCAGTCCTCCCGTATGCTCAAATGCTCACACACACAGCCCATGGCTGAATCATGACAGTTGTAATCCTCACCAATTTAGTGAGAACCTCAGCAACTAAGTGAGAACCTGTCTCGCTGATAGCTAATACAAAGACTAAAAAGGACCGGGGAGGAAGCTCAGCAGTAAAGAGCCTTTAAGTTTAATCCGCAGTACAAAACCAAACCAAACCAAACCAAACACTCACAACAACAACAACAAATCCCCAGAATCTAGGTTTTCACTTTTAGAAAAGCAAGCTATTTGTTTTATTTTTAATCTTAATTACTTGCTTCCAATTTAAACCTCCTCCGCCTTTTTTACCTCTTTGCAACCATTACCTATCTTCCATTGTCCACTTCTTCTCTGGTTTTACACTTTAGTGCCTCATTTTTTCCTCAGGTCATAGTCTCACTTATCCCTCTTACGAGATCCTCTAGTGGGAGGAAGTGGAGAAGAGCAGTGAGAGCCATTGATCTTAAGAGAGAGCTGGGGAAAGGGAACCACAGAGGTGAGTCCTGCTGCTTTCTTCTGTGCTTAGGCCTTATTTTGAATGTAGATGTTTAGAATTGAACCCGTGTTCACCAGCGACATATACACTCTTGGTTTGACTGTGTTTCAAATCTAGCAGAGTGGATACACAGGGAGCTAATAAAACATTGGCAGAAATGTTTTATTTCAGGACATAGAAAGAATCAAACAACAATTATTTGCGTTTTCAAAATGTGGTAACACACCTATTCCCATTGTAGGCACTTTCTTGGGCCCTGAAATTATGGTGAAACTCTCAATGTGGAAAACATAATTACTGCTAAAGCCAAAAATCTCCTTCCCTCTCTTCTAATGATAGCATGATAATCTCTATACAATGAGAGTTGATTAATACCTTCTCTCTTTGGATTCCAATGCAAGGAACTTCAAAAGGTTCTGGTAAATCTTGTCACCCAGCACCCTCCCATGACAGATACAACTATTGCCTAACCATACGATACTTTAAAACAACACAAACAACAGCAACAACACAATAGAGGTAATAACAAAACCCAGTTTCTGGCAAAATCCTGATTCTACATCTAAGCTGTGCAAACTCAATACTTTCCAATAATTGCCTTTGCTGTCCTCCCTTTCTCTCTTATTTCACAATACAGGACTTTCCCACTAAAATCAATCACTCTTTGTCTCAGCTCATGTTTTCCTATGTACAGGAGTTAGAATGGTTCTGGACAGTTAATTAGCCATAAATCCATCTCTAAAACATAGAGCGCGTCGGTTGCTTTTGTAAGCCCCTGATGTTCCATTTTGCTTCAGTGCCTTTTTTATAAACCTAATTGTGTTAATGCACTGGCATATTTATTGCTCACCTTTCACCCTGTGTGCTGATCCCTGGCTGTCCACAGGGTTCTTTCAATTGATCAAAACCACAATCCTCTTGTGTAAGAAAGGTCGCATTTACTCTAACAATGGAAACCCACAGCCATGTGTTGCCTCAGTGTGGGTCACCAAGGGGCACATCAAAGCAAAGGCTTGCACGGTTCCCTCTTGATTTTTTTTTTTTTTCACTTCCCAGTGGCAGACACAGAGGCACAGGGTTTTTTGTTTGTTTGTTTGTTTGTTTTTTTTTAAATCTTGACTGCCACCTCACAACACTCATTATGAGTTGAGAGGGAATATGGGAAGTCCTTATTAAAAGGAAATATCTTCTTTTTTCCACTCAAGCTTAGTCCAGAATTTTTCTGTATACGGCTGAGGATAAGAAAAGGACAGAGTGTTAGAGTAAGAAGCTATGAGGATTAAGTTGTCGAACTCCCTGGCCAACAGAAAACGTGAAGGATGCCAATATTGCCATATGCTAGGCTAGCTTGTTTATGTCATCTTCCCTTCATCCATTTATTCATCCATGGAGTGCCCTTCCCTCTGTAGGGTTGTTAGAATCAAGAATCAGGAAGTTAAATGCCTCCAGGGTAAGAAAGATGGAAACTTCACTGAACCAAGAGAACACAGGCTCCATCTTCTGGACGTGGCCACTACCTGCTTCAGCATATTCTAAGCAGGTTCAGTGTGACAAGGTCTTCTAAATCTTCAAGAGAAGCAAGAGTCCAGATTTTTATGAGAAATTGCTCAACTTAAAAAAAAAAAAACAATTTTCTTTTATTCGTTTTGTTTTTTATGTGGTGCTGAGGATGGAACCCAGTGCCTCACACGTTCTAGGCAAGTATGCTACCACTGAGCCACAATCCCAGCCCTAAAAATTGCTCAACTTTTAAACAACTAATTGAAAGTTTTAAAATCACTGTGCAGAATGGACCTGCAGTCTGAATTTGACTAGCACTTCAAGGCCTCCAAACCTTCCCTGTCCTGAAATTTGGAGTGGAGTTGGGAGGTCGGAAGTGATTCTGCTATAAAGCAGTGGATGGTGATGCCTGGATGGTAGAGAAAATGGTGGTTTCAAGAAGGGCAATTAATCTCAGTTCTGGTAACCAAGACTTCCCAGAAAGCTGAGATTTGACATAGGCCTTGATGATGATGATGGTCTTAAAGACCTTGAAATTTTTTTGATAGGCAATTTTGAAGAAAGAATTAGAGACCAGAGAGAAGGCATAAGTAAGAGCACAGAATTAGGCAATCTTGGGGTGCACATAGGGTATTGTGTGTAACAAAATGGGAATTTCTGCAAATCTCAAAAGATATGTCAGAACTAGTTTTTAGAGGGCTCTACAACCAGATTCAAAAGTTAAATGATATTAGCCTTCAGTTGTCAGTGAGAAGGCATTAAGTGTTTCAAACAGAAATGAAAAGGAAAAAATATTTTAGGAACTATTTGATGTCTATATACAAGGTGATTAGAAATGAGAGAGACTGTAAACAGAGTCCTAGAGGAAATTATAATGATCCAGGCATAAACTAGGAAGAAGGTAGTGGTAAAAGATGGATGGGGAAAGCACTGAGAAGAAAGCACAGTTCTACTGGTATCTAAACTATGCCAGCTCTACATCAGAAACACTCCTGCTTCCCCTAGGTTTGATGCTCCTCTAGCTGAGGCAGGATGAGGGATGAGAATTCTGTGGGGTGATGGTAATAAAAGGTGGATAGCGAGTAGGCCAGTTGAGGAGATAGCTTCTTGGTCCATGGCCTTCCTAATTCATGTGCTACCAGGGTTGTCCTGGGGCTGGTGGAGGTCTTATAGGGGTACAGGATTGGTGTCAAAACATCAGATAGGGTACCAGAAGAGGCTGGTGAAAAGGAGATTTCTCCTAGCCAGAGGGTCTGCAGATGACAGCAGCCAGAGTCCCTTACAGGGTGCATAGTGCTGTAACACAAAGGTTTAAAGGTATCTGTCCTTGCATTCTTTGAATGAATGGAGGAACTAGAGGTTAATCATCAAAGTGTTCTATACTGTTCTAGTATTTATTTTGAGGGCTTGATTAGTCAGTCATATTTTGAATTACAAGTATCAAAGTCAATATTTTGATCTGAGTAGTATTGAACAGGATGTTCTAGAAACAGCTCATATGTATCATATAAATGTCTTTATTATCATATCCAAAAAACTGTCTTTGGGCTGGGGATGCAGCTTAGTGGTAGAATACTTGCCTAGCATAGACAAGGCCCCAGGTTTGATCCCTAGCACTGAAAAACAAAACAAATTTGTCCTTATATTTTCTAATTTTTCTTGTCTTTTATCTCTCCTTCCTTTTAAAAAAATAGAAACTTACATATAATTCACTTACCATAAAACTCACCTTCTTAAAGTGTATAATTTAGTGGCTTTTAGTATAATCACAGAGTTGGTCAATGATCACCATTAATTCTAGACTATTTTTAGGATCCCAATTGTTGGGTCATATAGAGATTGAATTTAACATATTGAGAAACTGTTATAATCGTTTTCCGCAGTGGTTGCACCACTTTACATTTCCACCAGCAAATAGATGAGGATTCCAATTTTTCTATCTCTTCTCCAACATTTGTTATTGTCTTTTTTTTTTATTGTAGCCATCCTGGTAGGTGTGCTCATATCTCATTGTGGTTTTGATTTACATTTCCTTCATGGCAATAATAGTGAGCATCTTCTTGTGTACTCTTTAGCCATTGTGTATCTTTTTTAGATCTGCATCTATTTAAATCCTTTGCTCATTTAGTCTTTTTTTGCAGACTTCACTTTTGTGCCCCAAATGGTTATCCCCTTGCAGGTGTTGTCTGTGAATTGACCAGTTAAATGGTTAATACTGGGTGTATTATTTGGGTGTTAACAGCGAGATTAGCAGTAGGTTCCAGTTTTCATCATTTTCCCACATTCCCAGAACCCTGGAGGTCACACCATACCAGGTAGGCAGCTCTTTCTCCTCAGAGAGATTGATAGGACCACTCCTCTGAATTTGAATGACTCCGACCTCTTCCCTTTGTTATCCAGTCGTGGGGTGGCTGATTGCTTCCTCCAGTTATTGTCTCTGTATTACCTGAGACTTTCCTCTTTGCTTCCCTGCCCCTTCTACAATTTGCTTAACCATTTCCCTATATTAAATTCTGTCTATTGAAACAACTGGCATGGTTTCTGGTTTTCTGACTGGATTTGATGGAAATAATTGCTTAAATTTATTAAGTTACTCTCCAATCTAGTTCAAAACTCTAATCTAGCTTCTGAAAGGCAAATTCTCTAGTTTTAGCCCAGTAATTTATTTTTTATTTTTTAAATTTTTTACAAAGAAAGTCAGTTGATCTCTAAACCAATCTTCCTGGCTAAAACGAAACACATCTCTACATTTATTTTAGACAGGAAAATAACTTAAATAGAGAACTGTCTAACTTAGTATTAAATTGTTATTGGGCACCAAGAATAGGCATTGCTTGGCATGAAATAAATACAGAAAATGTGGAATCCCATTTTCAACATAAGGTGTCATAGTGTCAATTGTAAAGAAGACTTTGAAAGGTACTGAAAGTTTCTTTCACCAAGAAAAATTCTGGCTTTGGGCCATCTGAGTTTTGCAGTTATGAACCTAAGATAGGACAAAAGAAGATTCTGAACACAGGTCATTGCTGGCATTAGTGCTTGCTGACTGATGATCCCCCCTGAGCTCTAGCACCAGAATGTGTCTTTTGTATGTTTTTTTTTTTCCTTAAGAAGCCAGTAAGATTCTTCATATGCTGATATTTCTTCTCGATCCTTGGAAGAATATCTAAGTTGTGATAAACAGGCCCCTTTGGTCCTGTTGGGGATCCTTAGCAGCTTCATCCTGATGCCTCTGTTTATGCACAGTCCTCTCTCTGATTGCAAAGACCTTGCCCTCCTATTTCTGCAGATACATCCCTCTCTATCCAAACCCAAGCAGCCCCCAACTCACTGGTTTTAGTGTGTAAGGTTCAGGTTATATACTCATCACTCAATAGTGAAGGGTGTCCTGGTTGACTCAGAGCTGTAGGTTCACAGCAGCAAATGTGATGGAATAAATGGCTATTTCAGACATCTTCTGATAACCAAATTTATTGTCTATACCTCACATGTAAACCTAATGGGGAGATTCCTCTGTGCATTAAAAAAGCACGGAACTTGGGACTCTATCTTTGGAGAGACCAACCTCCAGTGCACAGCCTAGAATTCCCAGTAGTGACCCAGTGGGTGCAGAGGGATTCCTAGTGATGAGGGTTAGGGACCCCTAGGAACCTTGATTGGGGTCTTCACCTCTAGTTCCAGGATTTTTATTATCAGGTCCTTTTAGATGTAACCCTTCCCTTGTGTGCTACCCTTTGCATGGGGGGTTGTTCCAGGCTTAGTCCCCTGCGTAGAACTGCCCAGTGTGGCCTGGAAGATGGTCCCAGCTTCCTGGCTGCCACAGCTCCCACAGGGCGTACTTTCCCTTAGCCCTGGAGTTGGGGATGGAGAGTCCAGGGCCACCCTGAGCTCTGCAGGTGCTGCTGCTAACTGCTTCAGCAAGCTCTGCCCTTCTGCGGGGAGGAACTCTGGCAGGTGTGTGGGCAGTAGAGTGGGAAGGCCTGGGGTGAGGAGTGGGCTGGGTGGGGGAGGGCTGTGGCAGAGGCAGGGCTCTGGGTTGCATTCCTCTAGGAGAACTCTTTCTTGGTTGACTTTCCAGAAAAACAGGGTGACTTCTGAAATCTTAGCTGACACCATTTCTAACCACTGGAGGCAGGAGCGCAGTGAGAAGGCTGGGAATGACTAGTCCTCTCCAGGATTCCCTGACTGGGAACGTTGTCTGCTGGAAGTAGTTAGGGCGTCATTTCTAAGGCACTTTATTTATGCTCCCTCCTGGCCCTTGGGCTCTCCTCAAACTCACAAATTTGCGACAGCCTCCTCTATGGTTCACTTCACACTCATAGGTCTGTGGCCTCACACTAGTTGGTGACTTAGTTACTTCACACTTGTGCATGTGTCTACCCTTGGGGTCTCTTTGTATATGTGTAACTGTGAGGTGGCTTTTAGCAGCCTCAGCTGCCGTCTGCTTGTTTCAGTAGTCTGTGTCTAGTTGTGCAACTGGGAACAAAATTGTGGGAGCACATATATACTGTGATCTCAATTTATCTTTTCTGATTTTTATATTCAATTTTTAAAAATTCTATGATTTGAGCTGAAAAATTGTGAGAATATTCGTGCTTTCATGATTTTCAGAAAAAAAAGTGTATTTTTAAGAAGGCAGATTGTTTTTATCCCTAATTGCTTCAAATGATAATTTTAATAAATTAAAATAAAAAGGACTGAAAATGTAATTCAGTTTTAATAAACCCCTAGGTTCTTCCTTATACCAAACCAAACCAAACCAAACAAAAACAAAGGCAAATAATTTTTATAACTAATGTCAATGTAAGGTTATAAATAATATCAATAGTACAGTTACATAGAAATAACTATTTAAGAAATAACTATGTGGCTATAGAAATAAATTAGAAATATATTAAAACCTATAAATAAAATACTACAGTACTTTAATCAAACACATAAAAAAGTATTCTTATAAAATTAGTGTTGTTATTAAAATATTTCTGACCTTTTAATTTTTGCTTAGAAATTAATCACTTGAAGGGGCTGGGGATGTGGTTCAAGCGGTAGCACGCTCGCCTGGCATGCGTGAGGCCCGGGTTCGATTCTTAGCACCACATACAAAACAAAGATGTTGTTTCCTCGGAAAACTAAAAAGATAAATATTAAAATTCTCTAAATTCTCTCTCTAAAAAAAAAAAATTAATCACTTGAAGTAGAGATAGCTAGAAATGGCAATGGCTTAATTGACGTTTTCTTCCTTGATAGCAAATTCTTATTTTCTTGGTACCAGGGTTGAACCCAGGGGTGTTTAACCACTGAGCCACATCCCCAGCCTTTTCTTTTCTTTTTTTTTTTAAATACTTTTTTAGTTGTCAATGGATTTTGTTTATTTATATGTGGTGCTAAGAATTGAACCTCACAATTCTAGGCATGTGCCTCACACATGCTAGGCAAGCGTTCTACCACTGAGCCATAACCTAGCCTTTTAAAAATATATATTTTATTTAGATACAGGGTCTTGATAAGTTGCTTAGGGCCTCACTTATTGCTGAGGCTGGCGTTGAACTTGTGATCCTCCTGCCTCAGCCTCCCCAGTCACTAGAAATGCACGTGTGAGTCACCATGCTTGGCCCTGTAATTTCACAGGTTTGGGAGCCTGAGGCAAGAGAATTGCAAATTCAAAGGCAGTTTCAGCAACTTACAGAGGCCCTAAGCAATTTAGCAAGACTCTCCCTCAAAATAAAAAAAGTAAAAAGAGTTGGGAACATGGCTCAGTAGTGAAGTGTCCCTGGGTTCAATCCCCAGAACCAGGAAAAAAAGAGGGGGTGGGAGATTGAGAGAGAGAGACACCATATGCTCAGGTATACTTAAAGTTTGAAAACCTCACTCAATTTGACAGGTGTTTTGTTGCATACCTATGATGCTTGGCAGTCTTTTCATTAGGATTCCAGTCATCTGAGATGTTGTCTCTCTACTTTTTTTTGCCTTGTATTCTGATAAAATGATAACAATATCAGCTATGATGGTGCATCAGATAGTAGTTGCAAATGTGTTTTCTGTAAATCTTATTTTTCCAGTAACTGTTAATGATAAAACTCAGTGGAATTTATTTCAGAAAATAGTCACTTGTTATAAACTATGTGGCTGTAGAAATAAATTAAATTTATTATAATTAGTGCATGGATATTGGCTCCCACTCAAAAGAGAAATTTACCTTATATATTAAATCAAGCCATTTTGTAGAACATAGTTCTTTTAGAGCAACTCTTCTTAGCAGGCATGTGTTATATATACATTTCTGTTCAGAAAAAGTTATTAGTTATATTTTAAAACTTAATTTTTTTGTAGTTGTAGGGGGATCGCTTACCTTTATTTTATTTTGTTTTTATGTGGTGCTGAGGATTGAACCCAGTGCCTCACATATGCGAGGCAAGTGCTCTCCACTGTGCCATAGCTCCAGCCCTATTTTAAAACGTTTAAACAGAGAAATATTATAAATAATATTAAGTAAATTATTTCCAAGATAATTTGGACAGAATTCAGTCATCTTACATGTTTGTAATTGCAAATTGATGAAAAGAAAGATCTAAGTGGAAAGTGTATTCATCTGGCCCAGAAAATTGTTTCTTCGAGAACCAGATTTTTAAACAAGTTGTATTTTGTGTATATGTGATCCTGGGGATTGAACCCTGGTCCTTGCACATGCTAGGTAAGTGTTCTCTCACCAGGCTACATCCTCAGACCTTTTTATATTTTATTTTGAAACAGGGTCTCACTAAATTGCTGAAGCTGGCATATAGATTGTCATCCCTTTGTCTCAGTTCCTGAGTTGCTGGGAATATGGGTGCGCCACCACGCCCAGCATTAGTTATTATATTTAAAAATGTATTAATGCATTAATACATTTTTAAATATTAATGGTGCATCAGATAGTGGTTGCAAAGGTGTTTAGAAACTTCTAACAGGACAAAAGGGTAGAGAGTATAAAGAAAGTTCTTTTCTTGTCCCAGATTGAAATTTCCTAGTCTTCCCAACCAGACATGTGATATCTATTTCATATGCTCTTCCTAGGTATATCTGGTATATGTGTATGTAACATTTAAAAACAACTGCACTGGGAACGTAGCTCAGTGCCTCACGTGTGTGAGGTCCTGGATTCAGTCCCCAGCATGGAAACAAACAAACAAACAACAACAAATGGAAATATAATATAAATATTTCTTTGCATTTTATTTTCTTTACTTACACGTCTTGGATATTATTCTTTACTACTACACCTCTCTCTCTCTGTCTCTCTGTCTCTCTGTCTCTCTCTCTCTCTCGTCCCCCCACCCCAACCCATACTGGGAATTGAACCTAGGGGAACTCTATCAATGAGATGCATCCCCAGCCCTTTAATAATTAAAAAAAAAAATATCCAAGACAGGGTCTGCTTAAGTTTTTCAAGTTGGGCTTGAACTTAGGGGTCTTCCTACTTCAGTCTCTCCAATAGCTGGGATTACGGGTATGGGCCACTGTGCCTGGTTAATTCATCATTTTATTGATGTTTAGTATTTTCTTTTATGAGTATACCATTATTTATTTTGATTTTTTCTATTGTATGATTTTAGGACTCTTTTTCTATTCAAGTAGAATCATAAACATCTTTCCACACGTGTCCTTGAATATAAATGAGAGTATAACTGTACAATAGATATGAACTTGTTAGGTTAAGGGCATTTGCATTTAAATTTTCAAATAGTTTGCTAAGCAGCCACAGAAATTTAGTGAGGCCCTAAGCAATTTAGGGAGATCCTGTCTCAAAAAGAGAAAAAAAAATTAATTAAAAAATAAATAAATGAAAAGGGCTGGGGATGTGGCTCAGTGAGTGGTTAAGCATTCCTGGGTTCAATTCCTCTGGGAAACGAGTACTTCAAATTTGCTTTCTAATTGGTGGCACACGCCTGTAATCCCAGCAACTTGGAAGGCAGAAGAAAGAGGATAGGAAGATCACAAATTCATGGCCAGCCTGAGTAATTTAATGAGATCCTCAACAATTTAGCAAGACCCTGCCTCAAAATAAAAAAATATAAAGCCTAGTCAAGTAGCTCAATGATAAAGTGACCCTGAGTTCAATTCTCAGTACTGGGGGAAAAAAAAGAAAAAGATCCAGTTTGATTCCCATTTTGAGTTATGCTGTGTCTAGTACTATCAATATCTAGATGTTTATTTGATTTAGTTCCTTTGTTTTTTGGCAGTGCTAGGGACTGAGCCCAGGGTCTTGCACATAGTAGGCAAGTGTTCTACCACTGAGCCCTATTCCCAGCCCTATGAGTTTCTAACTAGTCTTTAGAGCTTTGAAGCCTAGTTGATTGTTTTTGGGGGGATGATATCAGCAACTATTTTGATAGCCACATAGAGAATTTTTTTTTTTTGAACTGGGGATTGAACTCAGGGGCACTTAACCACTGAGCCACATCCCAAGCCCTTCTTGTTTTCATATTTTGTGACAGGGCCTCGGTAAATTGCTGAGCCTGACTTTGAACTTGTGATCCTACTGCCTCAGCCTCCCTAATCCCTGGGATTACAAGTGTGTGTCATTGCACCTGACTAATATGACTTTGGAAAGTTACTTTTTGTGTTTTTGCTTGCTTGCTCATTTGTTTTTATCTGATTAACCACTCTCATAATTAATAATAATCAAATGATATGATTTTATCCCTCTGCAATTCTTGGTCCTGCTTCCTAGAAGCATTTCCTCTCTACTATTTTAGTTTCTCTGAGTATGTACCTTTATGTTTTTAAATGTAGAATTCATACTGCTTTATCTTGATTTAAGGGTTTAGATCCTATGCTATATATTTCCTGCTATGGTAGATGTGGATATAGCTCTCTTACTACCCAGGTTCACTATCTGGCAAAGGGAAAACAAAAGCAAAAACAAACAATTAGATTGTTAGAATGCTTTCAAGTGAGGATTATTAAAAACTCTGTATTCCTTTAACAAGGAAATTTATCTACATTTAAACAGATCTGGGGTTGGGGATATAGCTCACTAGTAAAGTGCTTGCCTAGCATGTGCAAAGTCCTGGGTTCAATCCCCAGCATGGTGAGGGGGGAAAAAAAAAGATCTAAAAACAGTGGCTCTCAAGGATGGATAATTAAGTAGCAGTAAGACCCAGGTATTTTAATCTTTGCTCTGCTATCTTTGGGATGTTGACTTTGTCTTCGAATCGACTATTCTCCTGAGTACTAGATGGTGGCAGCAAATTTAGTTGTCTTTCTCAAATATGACAGAGGAAGATGAGGAGACTGTCTCTTCCTTGTATTTCTAAGTCTCAACAGAATTGGTCACATGCTTTTTCCTGAACTGATAGTAAAGTAAGTAAAGAAAATGAACTTGTCATGACTAGCACTAATCAGATTTACCCCCTGGGACTGGAACAGTCTCTCCTAAAGTACAATGGCAGGCAAAAATTGGCAGACAGGAATAAAAATCTAGGTGGAGGAGGTGAGGGTGGGTGGAGTGGGTGGGGGAGGAGGCAGGCAGGAATATTCAGAAAGTGAAAGCATTCCATCCTCATAATAAAACAGTATCACAACTTCTGGTTCCATTGATAGTTGTGGATAACATTTTCCTACTGTAAAATGTTCACTCCTGAGCCAAATCATGTATTATGACTTAATTTCCTTGTTTTTACAGGTCTTGTGGATTAATTGGTTGCAACATGTGCTTCACTTGCAAACTTAACAGTACTTATCCTTAGTTTTTTTCTGAGAGATTTGTCAAATTCCTCTCAATAGTTTTCTAGATGTCAAGTATGTCAGGTAGTCTGTTAAGTTCATTCACTTTTCCAGGGAACTTCTTCCTGTAGCCCTCTGGGCTCACTCTGGACTGGTCGCTCTTTAGGTCACCTGTTATCCTATGGCTATTCTTGGACTCATTCTTCAATTACATCATCTGTTTTGGAGGATCAATGATTTCTCTTTTTCTTGATTCACTGGCTTATTTGCTGGACACATATTAGCTTTCTAAGAAAGGAAGTCAATTTGTTTAGCTTTTGTACATCAACAGATGCTTTTAGTCTACTCCAAAGCTTGACATTAGTATAAAATTCTAGGTTGAAGGTCATTCAAAAATTTTAAGACTTTTGATCTTTTGTTTCTTATATATAGTTTTTGTTTTCTTTTGTTGTTGTTGTTTTCAGGACTAGAGATTGAACCCAGTGGCACTTAATCATTAGGCTACATCCCAACCCTTTTTGAGACAGGGTCTGCCTAAAATTGCTGAGGCTGGTATTGAACTTGTGATCCTCCTGCCTCAGCCTCCCAAGTCTCTGGGATTACAGGTGTGTGCCATTGAACCCAGCTCTAGAGTCATTTTTTTGAGAAATTCAAAGTCATTTTGGTTTTTGTTCATTTGTATGTGATCTTTCATTCTCCTTTCTGAAGATTTAAAGGGTTCTTACCTTATCCCCAATGCTGTCCTTGTAACGGGGCCTTTGAAATTAATTGTGCTGAAATCACATAGCCAAATTATGGAACCAACCCAGATGTCCATCAATGAAAGAATGGATTAAGAAAATTATATATATATATATATATATATATATAATAGTTATTTATATGTAATATTTCCTACTAAGCCATAAAGAAGAACAAAATTATTTCATTTGCAGGAAAATGAATGGAACTTGAGAGCATAATGCTACATTAGACGAGTCAAACTCAAAAAGTCAAGGTTCCTATATGTTCTCTCACATGTGTTCTCTCACAGTGGGGAAAAAGTGTAGGGGGCATCTCATAAAAATAGAAGGGAGACCAGTAGAACAGAGGAAGGGGACCAAAGGGAAGGAGGAAAGGAAAGGAGGGTTGAGTACTAGGGAATGAAACTGACCAAATTATACTGTCATATCATATGCATGTACAAATATGTAACAAACAATTCCACTATTACATATGATTATAATGCACCAATTTAAAAAAAGCAAAAAGGAAAAGAATAGTTGTGCTGGTCACTTGGCAAGTCCTTTCAGGCTACAGAGTTGTGTCCTTTGGTTCTACTAAGTTTTTGAATTATTTTACAAAATTATTTTGAATGTTTTTCTTTCATTTAAATCTCATCTTTTCCTGGTAGTCAGTTATTACAAGTTCCATAACCGAATTGATCTTATTTTCTTATTATTTATATTTTTCATCTTCCCTTTTTCTACTTTCTGGGAAGACTTCATTTCCCAAGCTTATTTAATTAAAAAAAAAATATACACACACACACACACACACACACACACACATAGAATTTGTTTTGGTTTTGAGACAGGCCCTTTCTCTGTTGCTCAAGCTGGTTCCCAACTCTAGGGCTCAAGTGATTGTCTTCCCTCAGCCTCCCAAGTAGCTTAAACTATAGGTGTGTACCATCTAATCCTGCTGAATGAATGAATTTTTAATTTCCAAGAGTTCTTTCTTATTCTCAGATTATCTCTTTTACGTAGCAACTGTTCTCTTTTGCTCTAAGATTATTCTTTGATTGTTTTTTTTTTGGGGGAACTGGGGATTTAACCCAGAAGCTTTTTACCACCGAGCTGTATCCATAGTCCTTTCTATTTTTATTTCCAGACAGGCTGTCACTAAATTGCTTAGGGCCTCACATATAATTTGCTGAGGCTGGCCTTGAATTTACTATCCTCCTGCCTCAGCCTCCCAAGTCTCTGGGATTACAGGTGTGCCCCACCTGGCCCAGTTCTAATTCTTGGTAAGTTTTTCTCTTTTCCCCTTAACCTGTTCCGCCTCCCCCTTGCCCTTCTCTGAGTTTTTGAGATTTTTTTCCTTTCTTTCATTCTTTTTTTCATATTATTTGCTTGTTTCTTTTTAATTGATTTTATTTTTAAATATACAACAGCAGAATGCATTACGATTCTTATTACACATATAGAGTGTAATTTTTTTATCTTTGTATATAAAGTATGTTCATGCCAATTCATGTCTTCATACATGTACTTTTTTTGAATTACAATACTTATTACACATATATATCACAGTTTTTCATATCTCTATTTGTATATAAAGTATGTTGACACCCAATTCGTGTCTTCATACATGTACTTTGGGTAATGATATCCATCACATTCCACCATCCTTGCTAATCCTCTACCCCCTCCCTTCCCTATCTAGAATTCATCTATTCCTCCCATGCTCTCCCTCCCTACCCCACTATGAGTCAGCCTCTTTATATCAGAGAAAACATTCCGGCATTTGTTTTTTTTGGGATTGGCTAACTTCACTTAGCATTATCTTCTCCAACGCCATCCATTTACCTGCAAATGCCATGATTTTATTCTCTTTTATTGCTGAGTAAAATTCCATTGTGTATATGGCATATAAATATGGGATGTTCTCCCTTTTCTGATGGTTATAGGCAGAAATACCTGATAAAACTTGAGCATTTGTTTCTATGTCAGGGTGGAACCCTCAGCTGTTGTGTGTAGCTGTTGAGGTCTTTCATCACGTCTTTAACCTCTATACTTCTAGTCTTTTAATTTCCCAAACACTCTGAATCTCTCGTGACATTCATTTTATATCCTAGTTACTTCTGTGCCAGCCTTATAAATGTAAACTCTCCCATGAGATACGGATTCATTCCCTTGGGACAAATCACTTCAAACCAATCTGGAAAACCCTGGAGCATTTCACTTTCAATTCTTGTTAATTAAGAGCATGGCTGAAATTCCTGCACTATTCTTGCATAACCTGGTAATAGCAACCACAGAATAGTTTGTTGACTTACTCCATAAAGACTATAGGCAGTTTATTTTTGCTTTACTCCCATTTGTGGACAGAGTTGTTTCCTCCAGCATGTTTGACTCCTTTTTGTTACAAGAAGGATCCTAACCAGGTGCTGTGATCCACATCTGTAATTGCAGCTACTTAGGAGGCTGAGAGAGGAGTGTTATGAGTTTGAGGCCAGCCTGGGTGGGAAATTAGACCCTGTCTCAAAATAAAATTCAAAAAGGGCCAAGAATGCAGCTCAGAACTCTTGGTAATAATAAAAAAGTTTATATGTTTTATTAATTTTGTGGAGATTGTGGTGTGTGGGGATGTATGTGGATGTGTTTGTGTGAACTTGGTCAAGTGAGGTGATAGAAGGGAGGAAAACAGAGGGTTTATTAAAACAAAAAAATCTTTACCTTTCTTTGAAGAGAACTTAAAACAGGAAAGAGATGAAAAAAGTGGAATTTGCAAATATGCACTTAGAATATTATCCTGTGTGCTTCAGTGATGGGCAAGGACAATATGGTGGTTTTCAATTGGTGACAATTTCTTTCACTGTTTTTCATTAAGAAATGGGATAGGGCTGGGGGTGTGATTCAGTGGTAGAGCATTTGCTTAGAATGTGTGAGGCACTGGGTTTGATTCTTAGCACCACATAAAAATGAATGAATAAAATAAAGGTCCATCAATATGTAAAAAAGATTTAAAAGAAAGAAAGAAAGAAATGGGATCTGTGTCCACTCTCTTTGGATCTCAACCAGCTTGGACTCATTAAGAACCAGTAGGAAGTAGCAGGAGTGATGCTGTTGACTTCTGAGACTAGGTCAAAAAGGTGATGTAGATTTAGCTTTTGGAACCTTGAGGCACCACCATGTAAGTTCCCACACTACCAAGCTGTGAGGCAATCCAACTCACAGGAAGGAGCCATGTACAGGTGCTCAGTTCCAGCTAAGGTCCCAGCTGACATGTGAGGGCAAACGCCTTCAATCTTCCCACTGGAGGTCTTACATATTGTGTGAAGATCAGAGACAGTCTTTTTTGCTGTGGGTGCTGAAGTTCCCAACCCACAAAATCCATGAGTAGAATCCAAAGGCTGTGTTAAGCTGCTAAATCTGGGGGTAATCTGTGAAATGTCAATAGTAATGAAAATATTAGTTATCATGGGAGTATACCAGGTACCCAGGGAAGAAAACGACCTTGGGAGTGTGGTATGTCAAGCAGAAGCAACATTTCTAAATACACATACCAGAAGCAAGCCTCCATGTGACAGTCCTTGATTGTTCTGACAGCAACCATCCTGGGAATTCGCCCTCATGTGTATTACTTAACAGAAAACCAAAAGAATGTAAAAGAATTAAAATACGAATGTTCTCATATTTTGTACAGTCTTTCACGTGTTCCACCAGTTTTCGTGGAACATAGTGTGGTAACATAACTTCCCTGTCCTAACACTCTTGGCAACATCCAAAACAAAGGGTTTGTAAAACTGATGAGAAGTTATGTTGTTGAGAGCCATAGCCGAAGGGGCCCCAGCAAACTTCCAGCTGCCAGCAAACTTTCAGACTGCCAGCTGATGATTGGCGCACAGCGGCCCCAGCAACATCTAGCTGATTGGCTCCTCTGCACTGATGCTCATTGGAGATGCTCATTGAGCTGTTTTCCCGCCCTTTCAGACTGCCAGCTGATGATTGGCTCACAGAGGCCCCAGCAACATGTAGCTGATTGGCTCCTCTGCAGTGATGCTCATTGGGCTGTTTCCCTGCCCTTTCAGACCACGGAGCTGCTCATTGGGGGACTTTTTTGGCTCCGCCCACATGACCCAGCCAATCGGCCTCAAGAGCAGGAGGATTGTGGGAGGTGTGAGAGGCTTGTGGGAAGCTGGTGGTGGCAGTTGGGCTCTGAGGGTTTTTCCTGAGGAGCTGTTTTGTTTGGCGTGTGTGGTTCTAAAAATAAAGTTAGTTTCTTTTGACAAGTGGCTCCTGAATTGTGCCCAGCCAGACTGCGGCATTATGTTAAGAGGATTAAAAAAGGAAACCATATCAAACATTACAAGGATTGGCCTCACACAGAATTGGGTATGACTCTAAGCTGTGCAACCCATTTATCTTATTCAGTAGCAAATAATTCTCCTTACTTGCTCTTGTAGATGGGTATCTAGACTGCTGGGTGCATCAGTCACCCAGCATAGGTCACACAATAGTGTTCAGGCCTCAGCATTTCTTACGATGCTCAGCAAGAAGCTAATATTGTAAGTCGGAACATTCTTTCAAGTGCATTTCAACTTAAGTTCACTGTTGCTTCTGACTCTGCTTTCTTTGTTTTTTGGCTGTAGATAATTTTACCTCTTGATTCCATTGAAGATACAAACCTGGCACTGGCCATCAGCTGACTAAATTATTTTCTATCTGTGCTTCTGGACTGCAGAGCTACAGGTATACAAATTTATCTGACATTCATGGGGAAGAGGAAACCTGAACTTTTCATGGATAGTTGCCAACTTGATTGTCCCTTTGTTCCACTGATTTTCCTCTCTTGGCTGGAGAGTTGTTTCTGTTTCCTTTGGGCTCTTTAAGGCCCTTGTATTTAGACTCTCTCATATTACATACATGTATTGTGTTCAGGGTAAATGCTAATAAAGTTGGGTCAAAATTGAGTCCAAACTCAGATGTTTACATTTAACTTTCTTGGATGTAACTCAGTGGCAGAACATATGGTTGGCATATGCAAGGCCCTGGGTTCAATCCCCAACACCAAAAGAAAAAGAAATAAAAAAAGGAAGAAAGTAAAAAACCAAATTTCTTGTTCATTAGTCTTGTTTCCTCTAATAGTAAGAAATATTGTAAATGAAAGTTTAAGCTGAGATATTAAGAAGACAAATTCTAGATGTCAGAGTGATTGTGAGATTTCAAGGAAGTGTCTAAACCCATCATATCAGGATTCTAAAGCATAGGGTTGGAAATGGGAAGAGAGGATTGGATAAAGGACGACCTTGAAGGGAGCTATGCTGTGAGCTCCCTATATCCTTTCCCTCATATCAAGCTTGGTGAGAAGAGCTCCTCAGGAATTTTGATATATATCTTAGGTAACTGAGGGGATAGAGAGAGTGGGCAGGTGATTTCTGATTGGAAAATGTGAAGGGCAGGAATGTGAACCATCCAGATGACTCAAGGTTGATGTAAAGGATGCATACATGAAAAATTCTTGATAAAATACTGGCAAATTGCATTTAAAAACATAAAGTAGTGCCCCATGATCAAATGAGGTCATCCCAAGGATGCAAGGTTGTTTCAATAGATGGAAATCAATAAACATAATTCATAAATTCATAAACATAATTCATTCAGACTTAAAGACAAGAATCACATGATTATCTCAATAGATGCAGAAAAAGCATTTGACAAAATGTAGCATCTACTCATGTTCAAAACACTAGAAATAATAGGGATAATAGAAACATGCCTCAATATTGGAAAAGCTATATATACTAAACCCAAGGACAATATCATTCTAAATGGAGGAAAATTGAAAGCATTCCCTCTAAAAACTGGAACAATATGTAAAAACGTGGATGTGTAACCGATGTGATTCTGCAATCTGTATACGGGGTAAAAATGGGAGTTCATAACCCACTTGAATCAAGTGTATGAAATATGATATGTCAAGAGCTTTGTAATGTTTTGAACTACCAATAAAAAAATAAAAATAAAAAATAAATAAATAAAAACTGGAACAAGACAGGGATGTCCTCTTTCACCACTTCTATTCAACATAGTCCTGGAAACTTTAGTTACAGCAATTAGAAGAAAGAAATTAAAGAGATACGATGAATAGGAAAAGAAGAACTCAAATAATCCATATTTGCTGATGACATGGTTTATATTTAGAAGACCCAAAAAAACTTCACCAGAAAACTTCTAGAATTCATGAATAAACTCAGCAAAGTATCAGGATATAAAATTGATGCCCATAAATAAACTGCATTCCTATACATCAGTGATGAATCAACTGAGAGAGAAATTAGGATCCCATTCACAATAGCCTCAAAAAAAAAAAAAAACTTGGGAATCAATCAAACAAAAGAGGTGAAAGGCTTCTAAAATGAAAATTACAGAACTTGAAAGAAGGATATTGAAGAAGACCTTAGAAGATGGAAAGATCTCTCATGCTATTCTAGGCAGAATTAGTATTGTCAAAATGGCCATACTACCCAAAGTGTTATATAGATTTAATGCAATTCCTATTAAAATTCCAGTGACATTCTTCATAAAAATAGAAAAATTTTCCAAATGAAATTCATTTGGAAAGATGAGAGGCCCAGATTAACCAAAGCACTCTTCAGCAAGAAAAGTGGAGCAGGAGTCATTACAATACCAGAGCTTAAATTATACTACAGAGTACAGTAACAAAAACAGTGTGGTATTGGCACAAAACAGACATGAAGAACATGTCTATCTAATGGAACAAGATAGAAAGCCTCATAAATACTATGATCTCATACTGGACAAAGGCACCATAAACATACACTGGAGAAAAGATAGCCTCTTCCACAAATGCTGTTGGGAAAACTGGGAATTCATATGTAGCAAAATGAAATTAGAATCCTATGTCTCACCATGCACAAAACTCAACTCAAAGTGGAATGACCTAGGAATTAGACCAGAGACCCTGTGCCTAATAGAAGAAAAAGTAGGCCCAAATCTCTATCATGTCAGCTTAGGAACCAAATTCCTCAATAGGACTCCAAAAGCACAAGAAATAAAATCAAGAAGCAATAAATGGGGTGATATCAAACTAAAAAGCTTCTTCACAGCAAAGGAAACAATCAAGAACATGAATAGAGAGCCTACAAAATGGGACAAAATCTTTGCCATCTGTACCTCAGATACAGTATTAATCTCCAGGATATATAAAACACACACACACAAAAAAAAAAGCCCACAAAAAACCCCAAAACAAAAACAAATACCCCAGTTAATGAGTGGGCAAAGGAATAGAACAGATTCTTCAAGAAGAAATACAATTGGTCACATATGAAAAAATGTTCAATATCTCCAGCAGTTAGAGAAATGCAAGTTTAAAGTTAGTCATAGTGGCACACACCTATAATCCCAGTGGCTTGGGAGGCTGAGGTAGGAGGATAATGGGTTCAAAGCCAGCCTTAGCAACAGTGAGGTGCTAAGCAACTCAGTGAGATCCTGTCCCTAAATAAAATAGAGCTGGGGCAATCCCTGGTACCCACCCTCTAAACAAACAAACAACTCAAAAAACAAAACCCTCTACACTGAAATTTCATCTCACTCTAGTCAGAATGGCAATTATCTAGACTACAAGTAGCAATAAATTTTAGCAAGGATGTGGGGGAAAAGATACACTCATACATTGCTGGTGGGCTGCAAATTGGTGCAACTGCTGTGGAAAGCAGTATGGAAATTCCTCAGAAAACTCCACCATTTGACTCAGTTATCTCATTCCTCAGCACATACCCAAAAGATTTCAAATCAGCATACTACAGTGATGCAGCCAAATCAATGTTTATAGCAGTTCAATTCACAATACCTAAGCTATGGAACCAACCAACAGATGGATAAAGAAAATGTTCTAGGTACACATAATGGAGTATTGCTCAGCCATAAAGAAGAAAGAAATTATGGCATTTGCTGGTAAATGGATGGCACTGGAGACTATTATGCTAAGTGAAATAAGCCCATCCCCCAAAACCAAGGCCAAATATTCTCTCTAATATGCAAATGCTAGCATACAATAAGGGAGAGGGAAGAACAGAAGTTCATTTGGATTAGACAAAGGGAAATGAAGGGAATGGAGGTGGGATGGGAATAGGAAAGGCAGTAGAATGAAATGGACATATATTTTCTATGTTTGTGTACGAATACGCAACCAGTGAAACTCCACATCATGTACAACCAGAAGAATGGGAAGTTACACTTCATGTTTGTGTTATATGTCAAAATACACTGTACTGTCGTATATCTAAAAAATATAATCTCCTTAAAAAAAAAAGATGCATGCATGCTTCCTTGAGCAGATGTGGCCACTTGGGAGAAAGAGCAGGCCTGGGCCTCTTTGAAATCTTGTCCAAGCCTGGACTGAGTGATGGGAACCCGAGAGAAAATCAACAACTCTGGAATACTCAGGGTTGAGCAGCTGGAAACACAATCGAGTATTCCTGGATCTCTGAAAGGACTCTCAGAAAAATTTCAAAGGCAGCTTTAAGCATGTGTGAGACTATCTTATGACATTCCCAACCAAGAAGTAACTTTTTGTCAGGTGCCGTGGTGCACACCAATAATTCCAGTGATTTGGGAGACTGAGGCAGGAGAATCTCCTGGCAGGAGGCCAGCCTGAGAAAATTAGCGAGACTTTGCCTCAAAGCAAACCAAACCAAACCCAAACAAACTAACAAACAAACGCCAAACTTCCCTTCTCTCTTTCCTGGGTCCTTTCCTTCCTTTTTTCCCTCCTGCTTTGACCCTTGAGGAGTCAGAAAATATGGGATGAAAGCAACCAAGCTAGGGGAAGTGGTAGAAACCTAGGGAAGGAAAACTGGACCATGTTCTGTTCTTTGATTATGACCTACAGACTCCAGTTGAAAGAATAGTTTTAGCTGGGCTGGGGTTGTGGGAGAGTGCTTGCCTAGCAATGTGTGAGGGACCAGGTTTGATTCTCAGCACTGCATATAAGTAAAGCAATAAAATAAAATAAAGGTCCATCAACAACTAAATACACACACACATATGTATATATATATATATGCATGTATGCCATTGTATCAAATTCAGTGTTTTGGTAATTACTTAAAATTGCACAATTTCATTTCCCAGTTGAGACTTTGTTTGCAATTTGGTATGACCGTATTTGCTTGTAATTATTTAAAAATGACCAGGAAAGTTTGGAATTGCCTGAATTTCATCCAAGGTGAAAGGAGTAAGGAGGGAAGAAGCAGAACTTTCACTTGCATTGAACATTTCTCCTCCCCCCTCAATTTAAGGAAGGTCTTTTATCCTCCTTATAAGGGGTAACAATCTGCCCTTACTTTATATTGCACCATTGCTATGGCAAGTATAAAAGTATAAAAGTATAAAGACTATGTGCTTAGTCTTTTAGGCCTTAGCTGAGCTTCTAAAGTCAAATCCTATTTCAATTCAAAACAAAACAATCATTGTACTTTCTCAAGCACTTGCAATTCAACCCCTTGGACTTTCAGATTGCATGTCTTCTGTGAGCTCATGAGCAATTCAGATGGCTTCTTTGTTCTAGGCTGGGTAAATAGGTAGCTTCAGGGACTAGGATTTACTAGGAGTAGGGAGACCAAAACTGCATCAATTTAATATTTTAAAAATATTCTCCTCACTCTCGTCATTATCAGGCAGGTCTGTGGTATATATTTCCATTGACCTCAATTGGCTTAGAAGAAAGGAGTGAGGTGCCATTTGTAAGGTTGTCCTGACTGGGCTTTGTTTGTTTATTTGTTTTATAACTTTGTTTTTATTATTTATTTTTATGTGGTGCTGAGGATCAAACCCAGTCTCACATGTTAGGCAAGCACTCTACCACTGAGCTACAGCCCAGCCCCTTTCTTTTCTTTTCTTTTTTTTTTTTTTTTTTTTTGACAATGAATATTTTTTGCCTCTTATTTCCATTGAAGAGACAAACCTAGCAGTAACCACCAACTGACTGAAATATCCTCTATCTTTCTGGACTGCAGATTTCTGAGTTAGGCAAGTAGGTGTAGACATGTTAGTTGACTCCATTTTAGCAACTGGGGTGACTAGAGGAGAATTATCACTTTCTTCATTTAGTAGACTCATGAGATCTCAGTTGGTTGAGCCATATTTAAATAAAAAAAGAAAGAAAGAAAGTAAAAATCAAAGTCAGATGGCCCCTGACAGATGCTAGAGGAGGACTTTCATCATTGATCAGGTGGTAGTTTATATGAGTATATGAATTTGGGGCATTATATTTACAAATTAACATTACGTTAATTATAGTGCCAGGAATGTTCTCTCTCTCTCTCTCTCTCTCTCTCTCTCTCTCTCTCTCTCTCTCTCTCTCTCTCTCTCTCCTCTCTCTCTCTCTCTCCTTCTCTCCAGATTTACAGATCCTAGTCTTGTGGTAAAAAATGAACCATGTTTAGACGCAGAAAGAGCAATATTCCAAATAAATAATTTTGGGTGGTAACTCCTCAGGAAACCTACAATACAATGGTTGAAGCAGCATTCTGAAACCAACTATATGTACTATACTTGTATTTACTACTGTTGTTGAACATGGAGTGATATTTTTATGTATGAGATTGGAAAAGACCTTACTATTGATAAACTAAATTAATATAAAACCATTCTTGTCAGTAGACATGCAGATTATGTCTTGTCTACTACAGTTCTAATTGACTATCCTCTCCCACTGGGGAGGATGCTACTTTTGCCTCTGTTTGAACACTAATTTCAACATTGGAATAACATGAATTCGTGTTTTTTTTTTTACTTATTTTTTAAGCTGGGTGTAACATCTCCCCACCTTTATTGCTGAGTTAGTCTTCTTATATGTTCATTTTTATATCTGTATGAAAGCATGATTTTACCTTTTTTTGAAAAGTATCCTTTAACAGTGTATTGTTAAAATATTCATTCCTAGCAATCCTTGTGTTGTTAACCAATGATATAAAGCTGTGATTACTGTAGAAGAGGTTTGATATGGAGCAATTAATTTTTAATCAAAATTTCTTATACAATCAGGGGATTTTTTATTAAAAAAATTTAATGGATGGTCTTCCCCCAAGCTATTTTTAATTTTCCTTTCTTTCTTCATCCCTCCCTCCCTTCCTTCCTTCCTCTCTCTCTCTCTTTCTTGTGGTACCAGATATTGGACCCAGTGGTGCTCATCCTCCGAGTTACAACCCCAGCCTTTTAAAAAAATATTTTTTTTTCCCCAAATTTTGAGATATGTGTTTGCTAAATTGCCCAGGCTGGGCTTGAACTTGCAAACCTCCTACCTAAGCTTCTTGAGGAGCTGGGACTACAAGTATCTGCTACTGTGCCTAATAAACCATAGTTCTTCAACAACAGCAACAACAACAACAACAACAACAACAACAAGTAAATAATTGCAGCTAATATTTATTGAACAGTTATGTGATGACACCAAATAGGGGCCATCTCCCTTGGAGGCTTAAGAACATATAAAGGCCAGTTTCTGTATTTAACTGAAAGACTTCTGATGTTTCTTGATTGCAAATTAAAAACAATCAGAGTGATTCTTTGGCATGAAAATCTCTAGGCATACATTATTATAGCAGTAAGTCATGAAAAAGGGCCAACACACGGTGACATCCCTGACCCTGTCAACATTGATGGGAACTTATGTGGAAACCAACCATTGTCCTCTTTGAAGTCTGAAGTTTTGAGTGGATTCTGGCTGTTTTGCTAGGGCACTGACGCTAATTAGTTCTGATCTCTACTCTTTAAGATTCTCTTGGTAATTTGCCTGTTACACACAGTTGTCGGGTGCGTGCTACCGTTCCTCATAAGTATATGAAGCTTTGCGGTGTTATTTTCTTTATTGAGGTTTAATTTTTTTGAAAGTGAGGTTCACACTCAGTGTCTTGAGCACATGTGCTCTGCCCAGACCCTAATTTTCTTTCTGCTGGTGCTGGGAATTGAACCCAGGGCTTTGCACATGCTAGGCAAGTGCTCTACCACTGAGCTACACCCCCAGCCATACATGACAAATAAAAATTGTGTATATTTAAGGTCTGTAATGTGACGTTTTGGTACACATACACATTCTGAAAGATTTCTACAAGCCAACTAATTTTTTTCCCAGTTCTAGGGATGGAACCCAGGGCCTAGACCATACTAGGCAAGTGCTTTACCACTGAGCAACACCCCCAGTTCCTTACTCATCTCATAACTGAAAGTTTGTATCCTTTAACTAACATCTTCTCATTTTCCCCATCATAGTTTTGATACAGAAAAGAAATAATAATAATGCCAAGGTGACGCACAGTGCCTTGTTGAAGGATTAACATAGAGCGTGTGTTTTCTCCATCCTTCGCACTTTACAGAATAATGCTGGCTTAAATAAATCCCACTTGTGATATGTGTTCTATCCTTGGACAGGAAGAGAGAGAAGGATGTGTGATCACACCTTAAAAGTCTAATTAGAGCTAATGGGTTATGGGAGTCTGGCATATTTCTCTGGATATTCTTTTAATGATGGAAACAGTTACCCATTCTAAGTTCACTCTTAGGATAGCATAGTGAATTTATGCTTCCTAATTATCTTCTACAAATGCCAGGCAAGCAGGAAGTCAGGGCACACACAGGTAGGAAATGTAAGTGTGAGTAGTTAGTATGTAGGTGTGGTGTAAGTCTAGAAGCAGGATGATAACTGTGGGGGGTTCCTGGCAGGTCCCCACAAGCAAAAATGGAAGCAGGATCCAGAATCCTCAGGTATCCTAGGCAGGAACTAAGTGAAGAGTCAGGATTGGAGGTGTTTAGGAAAGAACAAGTGATTTTGAGCCTCACTGAACTGGTTATTAGGGCATTTCTCTTTCCTAGCTGTGTGGGATTGGGAGGTTTCTAAACTTTTCGGATCTCTCAGTTTCCATAACTGTAAAGCAGAATAATAATCCTACTTCACAGGATGTTGTAAGGAGTGAAAATAATGTATGTAAATACCTTGCACCGTAGTAGGCCTATAATATGGTCTTTATTTTTATCTGAGAAGGCTCAGTGCCAGTAAAGGACCACAGCTCCAAACAGCTAAGTCAAGGCAGATGGTTTCTTAAGGACTAAAACATATAGGTCAGGGACAGGTCATACGGGGAAATATTGTGATAGGAAATACTGTGACCTTGTGATCTGGAATTCCAAGGCTCATCCTGAGCAAACTATCAGCTGGGGCCCTAGGCCAGAAGCCCTGGGGTTGCAGATAAGGAATAGCTCAGGCCAGACCTAAGCCTGGGGCCAGTCCTTCTCTTGGGGTCAGAGAAGACAGAAAATGTAAGTGCTTTTGTTAGTGAGACCACCTGTAGTAGGTGGAATGTAGGTGCTTTCTTCTCTTAAGAAACCAGGCCTTTTGGATGGGGCTGGGAGGATACTGAATTCTCAAATGTGTGTATTGTGTAATTTTGCTCTTGTTGAGGGGGCATTAAAAATAATGATTGTTATTTGTAGACTCCTTTCACCAATATGCATTATTGCATGTAGTTCTTGTAATAAGTGTAAATAATATCACTCCTGCTTAACATGTGAGGAAAATAAGATATAAAGTGATCAAATGACTTGTCCATGTCACAACTGGGACTAGATATAGGTAATATTCCATCTAGACTGGATCTTTCCCCACTGAATACATACATTGCATTTTTGGTACTGATAATAGGACATGTTTTTACTATGTGGGAAGTGTGTGTGTGTGTGTGTTAAAGCTGGTGATTGAACCCATGGCTTCACACATGCTAAGCAAGCGTTCTACTACTGGTTACATCTCCAGCCCTTTTAAATTTAGTTTAATTAAAAAAAAATTTTAAGAAGAAGAAAGTTTATTTTAGGCTCTCAGTTTCAGAGGTTCAGTCCATGGTGGGCCCACTCCATAGTTTTGGGCCCAAGATGATGCAGAACACCATGGCAGAAGATTGGCAGTGAAAGAATTAATTTTATTTTGAAACAAGGTCTCACTAAGTTGCTGAGACTGGCCTTCAATTTGTGATCCTTCTACCTTGGCCTCCTGAGTTGCCGGGATCACAGACGTGTGTGCACCACTGTACCCGGCTCTCTATGTGTGTGTGTTTTTAAAAATTATTTAGTAAGATAAGATATGGGTAACTTCTAGTTGTACTTCCATGTAATTTACACACAGAGCAACCATGTGTGTGGGAAACTTATAGTAGAATTTATATTCTCAGTCCAGGAAAACTTTATCTGACTGCATATTTCTTGAGGCAGTCAACCTCAGTGGAGACCAAAATGATCCTAAATTTGTCATTAGCCAGCCCTGTGGCTTTTGGCAAGTCTCCCAGACTCAAAAGTCCTGAAGTCTACATCTTTCTAGGCACAGAGTCCTAGGTGACCTTTCAAAGCTTCTGTCAGCTCTAAGTAATAATAATACAAGCACTGTGATTATAGACAGTGCCATTTGTAGATATAATCACCTCTTTGACGGAAGAGGATCCTGAGGCTCAACAAGAGTAGGATACTTGTCAGGGCCATACCAGCCATAGATGGAAGAGCAGTTTTCAAATGCAGGATTGGGCTTGTTCCACTGTGCCACAGTGCCAGAGCACTGATCAGTTTGTCTTTCTCTCCTTAATGGTCAAGAGTCAGAGAACTGTTAGGATAACTGCCTTACCAACCTCAGTCATATGCAAAATACTCCACTATCAGGTAGAAGAGAATTGTTTCCATTTTGACTTATGTGATATATATATCTCACACTTTAAAAATCTCTAAAGGTATAGCTCAGTGGTAGGGCCCTTGTCTAGCATGCATGAAACCCTAGGTTAGATCTTCAGCTCCATACAAAAACAAACAAAAACAAAAACAAGCAAAAAAAAAATCAGTTATGGGGCTATATTTTACCATGTACATAATAAGTAGTGTAATTAGGATGGAGGGTATAGTTCAGTGGTAGATCACTTACTTAACATGTGGAAGGTCCTGGGTTCAATCTCCAGTGCTAAAAAAAAAGTGATATAATATGGTTTGTAAATAAACTAATTTAAAACAATCACATATGAAGGTTTGTAAAATATGTACTATGTATTGAAAAGGGAAGAGTTTGGAGACTTCTAGATTCTGATCTAATTTTAATTTTTTGTAAAAACATGATTATGAATGTAAATTGATCATTAAAAATATTATTAATGCAAATTCAGTTGTAAATGACTTTATTGAGATATTTATTTATTTTTCCACAGATTTATCAAGGTAAAATTGAAGTACAATAAAATGCGCATATTTGAAGTATGCAATTTGATCAATTTTGATACGTATGTAACCAATACAATCAATATAAAAAGTATTTCCATTGCTTTTTAAAAATTTTAAATCATGCAGACTGTGTTTCCTGCATGATTTATAAATCAACCACTTTAAGATATATAGAACCCCACCCCAATATGTAAACTATTTCAAAATTAAATGGCACAAGCATGAGAAGATTACCATTAAACAGGGAGGAGAGGTGGGAGGGAAAGGGAGAGAGAAGGGGAATTGCATGGAAATGGAAGGAGACCCTCATTGTTATACAAAATAACATATAAGAGGATGTGAGGGGAAAGAGAAAAAAGAGAGAAGTGAATTACAGTAGATGGAGTAGAGAGAGAAGATGGGAGAGGAGGGGAGGGGAGGGGGGATAGGAAGGGGATAGGAAAGGCGGCAAAATACAACAGACACTAGTATGGCAGTATGTATAAATGTGGATGTGTAACCAATGTGAATCTGCAATCTGTATACGTGGTAAAAATGGGATTTCATAACCCACTTGAATCAAATGTATGAAATATGATACCTCAAGAGCATTGTAATGTTTTGAACAACCAATAAAAAAAGAAAAAAAATTAAATGGCACATTTATTAGAATCTCAGAGGTCAAGGAAGAAAGCGAAAGAAAAGTAGATAAAAAGTGCTTTGAATTAAGTGATAATGAATTCTTAAAACATTGGGATTTCTGTGATGAAACAGTAGTCAAATGAACATTTTTAATTTAAAGTATTTGTATCAGAAAGAAGCTAGAATGATAAATTGTTTTCAAATTATGTAGTAGGAAGGAAAATGCAGAAATATATGAAATACAGAAGAATTTATTCAGATTTTTAAAATTATTATTATTATTATTATTATTATTATTATTATTTTGTTCTGGGGATTGAACCTAGAGACACTTTACCACTGAGATATATTCCCAGTGCTTTTTAATTTTATTTCAAGACAGGGTCTCACAAAGTTGCTGAGGCTGGCCTTTAGACTTGTGATCTTTCTGCCTCAGCCTCCCAAGTTGCTAGGATTACAGACATGTACTACCATGCCTGGTTTATCTGATTATTTTATTGTTTGGATTATTTACACTCAGATTATATGGGACACTGTTCTTCTGCATCAAAGCAGGTACTGTAAAGCTGAGTCAATAAAAGATGTCTGAGCTGACTCAGGAGGCTGAGGACTGAGGTAGAAGCATCTTAAGTTCAAAGCCAGTCTTAGCATTTTAGCAAGACCCTGTATCAAAATAAAAAATAATACAGACTGAGGATGTAGCTCAGTGGTAAAGCACCCCTGGGTTCAATCTCCAGGGCCAAAAAAGGAAGAAGGAGAAGGAGAGGAGGATGAAGGCATCGGTGGAGGTGGTGGTGGAGGAGGAGAAGAGAGGGAGAAAGAAGAAGGAGAAGGAGAAGGAGAAGGAGAAAGAGAAGGAGAAGAAGAAGAAGAAGAAGAAGAAGAAGAAGGAGGAGCAGGAGGAGGAGGAGGAGGAGGAGGAGAAGAAGAAGAAATGGTTGCATGTGCGTTTGACTTTTGTAAACTTTTTTTTCCCCCTGACATTCTTGCAATAATAATATTTAACTGTGTATATTTTATACTTGATCAGTTCAAAAGGCCAGGAAGTATCAGGAACTATGATAAGCATTTTAAATTTATATCTTATTTAATACTTACAATGATAAAGAAATTGAAATTTAATAAAATCTCAAGATTACCCAGCTAGCATTTGGACTTTGATCTAACTCAAATTCATTATGGGTCTCTGAGTATAGTTCAGTGATAGAGTGCTTGCCTAACATGTAGGAGGACTTGGTTTCCATTCCAGTGCCATAAAAAAATAAACCTGATGTGGTAGAGCACACTCTGTAATCCCAGTAGCTCAGTAGGCTGAGGCAGGAGGATCATGAGTTCAAAGTCAGCCTCAGTAATTTAGTGAGCTCCTTAGCGAGACCTCGTCTCAAAAAAAAAAAAAAATAGACTGGGGATGTAGCTCAGTGGTTAAGAGCCCATAGGTTAATACAAAATAAAAGAAATAATACAAAAACACAAAAATAAATAAATAAATAAATAAATGTCACTACTTTTCTGTTTGGTAGTCTGTGTTAAACATGTTAGATGCATTTGATAAAATATTGATATAATATTAATTTCTTCGAAATCTATTTTTCCTTTCTCTTCTTTTGAACCTTTAAAATGTATGCCACATCACACATTTCATCTAAACCTTATCACAAAACTTTCTTTTTCTTTCTTTCTTCCTTTCCTTTCCTATACTGGGGATTTCCAGGAGTGCTTTATCACAGAGCTGCATCCCCAGCCTTTTAAATTTTGAGACAGGATCTCACTAAATTGCTAGGTCCTTGATAAATTGTTATGACTGGCCTGAAACTTGAGGTCCTCCTGCCTCAGCCTCCCCAGTTGCTGAGATTACAGGTATGCATCACCATAGTCAACCTTATCACAAACTCTCAAAGTGTTCATGTAAGAGCTCATTCTACAAAATTATATAGTTATAAATGTTTTGTTCTTTCTCTTTAAAGGAAACTAAAATTCAACCCTAATTAGCATATTTAATGAACAATTGTATCACCCTCCAAGCTTCACCCTCCAAGCTTTAAAATTATTAAAGCATTTAATTGTTATGAGTGGCTGAGTTATCAGAAATAGATAATTTTACTGTTTGATATGGGAAAAGTTGTGGATATAAATTATCTGGTTGTCAAATTAGGTTTGCTACTTAATTCCAGCTCGTCCCATTAGTTCTAGAAATTGAATGTTTTTTTGTCAACCAAAGCCAAATGATTTTTATTTATTTTTTAAAAAATTTTATTTGTTTTAATTAGTTATATATAAAACAGTAGAATGCACTTATATATTTTGACATATCATACATAGATTGGATATAATTTCTCATTTTTCTGATTATACATATTACAGAATCACATTGGTCATACAGTCACATACTTACATAAAGTAACAATGTCTGTTTCATTCTACTATCACCAAATGCTTTTTAATGTTAGGTAAAAAAGTGCAAGTGAATACAAAAATAAGTTGATTAATTATGTGAAACAAGATCCACTAATTTAACATATCTGTCTCTCTGAGATACAGTTCATGCTTAGTCTTCAAGTCATATATTTAAATAATATTTTCCACCTAAAACAGATGATGGAATAATCTGGAAAATGGCTAATTACACAAAAAGGCAATTTCATTGAAAAAGAGGATCAATTTGGCCACTGGGTGTCAATCTTGATCCATATTCACAGGTAGTTAGCGGGGAAAATATCTCATTGCTCTAGCTTTTCTTCATAATATTCTCTCTCTCCAGAGAGTTAGGAGAGTGATTTTATTTAGTACCTAATTGGATGCATTTTCTCTATTAATGTCTTTTGTGAATTCTCTTTCACCACCGTGAAAATTTTAATCTTTAGAAATCAGAGGAGGAAAAAAATGACTGAAAATAGCAGCAAAAGAAGCATGTGTAATAAAAGCAGGCTGACATTTGTACTTGAAAAAATCTTCCTGAGCTGAGCTTGATCGGCTTTGTGAGATATCATCAAGTGACTTTTATTTCTGTGCAGTTTACTGAATATATGAAATCTCCAAGTCCCCATAGGTCAAATATGAGTCTTGAAAGCTTAGCTCTCTCACAGACATGGTATATTTTAGTTTATGATTGCCTTTTCAAACTAGGAAAAAGGTCAATCTACAAAAGGTTATACAGTATAGGAGGACCTCTAGCTTTACAGTCTCCTTATCATCATCTCTTAGTGGAATCTAAGTATACTCTACATGTGCGTCAGCATTTTTGTATATATAACTCTTCTCACTCTCTCTATAAAATATTTATTTTTTTTAGCTGTAGTTGGGCACAATACCTTTATTTTACTTATTTATTTTTAAGTAGTGCTGAGGATTGAACCCAGCGCCTCCCCTGTGCTAAGTGACAGCTCTACCGCTAAGCCACAACCCCAGCCCCTCTTCTCTCTCTTTTTTTTTTTTTTTTTATATTTATTTTTTAGTTCTCGGCGGACACAACATCTTTGTTGGTATGTGGTGCTGAGGATCGAACCCGGGCCGCTCGCATGCCAGGCGAGCACGCTACCGCTTGAGCCACATCCCCAGCCCACCCTCTTCTCTCTCTTTTTGAGACAGGTTATTGTGTTGCCCAGGCTGACCTCAAACTCCTGGGTGGGTACAAGTAATTCTCCTGCTTAAGGTGCTCCTCCTGTTTCAGACTCCCAAGTGGCTGAGACTACAGGCTGTGAGCACACCCAGCTTCCCTCACCTTATTTTATACACAACTAGTAGGGTAAACATGTCATTCTAAAACTTAAAAAAAAAAACATTTAATAATGTTTCTTGAACATTGCTTTGTATAAGTTAATATAGGTATGCCTCATATGGAATTGAGACCATACTTTTACAAGATAATGAATAATGCTCTGATGTTCTCATCCTTTAGGATTTTTAGAAGTGGCAACAAAGTAAGAATTTGGTCAGACATGCCAGTCCAGATTAGAGGAAATGGAACGCAGAGAAGTTGGATATCCTCACCTCTGACAGTTTGCAAGTCTTTGATGCCCCTTCTCCTCCTCCTCCTTCAAAACCCCTCCAATAATCTTGAACATACTTCTGACTTCTGTTTATCTAAAACTTGCTGATAAATCTTCTTAGAAGCTGATGGTCCATGTAAGCCATACTACAGCCATATCATGGCTCCCAGGACACACGGTAGCATTGTAAGGGCCCAGAAGAAAACATTCCATAAAATTACATAAGGCCACATATTTGCAAATCAACTTTTAAAAATTTTTCCTTGGGGCACATGTGAGGCCCTGGGTTCGATCCTCAGCACCACATGTAGATGAATGGGTAAAATAGGGGTATGGTGTCAACTACAACTAAGAAATATTTTTAAAAAAATCTTTCCTTGATGAAAACAATGTAGGCTGAGTTTTTTCATTTCTGAGCTTCTTAATCAAGTTGAACATATTTTCAAATTTAATGGTTTAAGACTTGCATCTCTAATGCCACAAACAGTGATGCCTCTATTAAGTCTCAATGATTATTATGGGTTCCTCTGGCCCCAGATTCACCCTTCCATTATGTTAGAATGACATTGAAACTGTTCTGGACAAAATGCCAGTAATCTTTCTAAAACCAATGTAATCACGATGTGTTGAGATATATCTTCAACAGGTAGGTGGAGTCCTAAGTTCCTGGAGTTGCTGCATTCTACTGCTGGGTTTCAACATACCTTCCCATCCCAAGCACAGTTAGAGGCTATGATTAGGTTTTGAACACTTTCAGAGTATTGCTCCATATCGCTGGAGATTATAAATGATACCTCAGAGATAAGTGCTTGGGTATACCAGTTACCAAGCTGTGTTCTCTTTCTCTGTGCAGTATTTAAAACTCCTGGCCAGTTCATGGCCCTTCAAACACTTCAGAATTTTATAATTCTACAAAAGGGATAAAACAGGCCCTTTAGAGCAACTCTGAAGCACTGCCTTTGAGAGTTAGGAGAAATGGTCTGTGCTTTCATACAGAGGGGAGTGGTGGATACTTGACACCCTGATAGGATGTTTAGAAGCTGCCCTTGATTTACAGTTGAAGTCCTCTTTGGCCTCTGAAGCCTCAGTGACATCTTAGCCAGGCATGACTGCAAGTTGATCTGACAGGTTGCTCTGCAGGGCTTCTAGACAGTCTTTCATTACACCTTCACAGCCTGGCTGCTATTTAACTCAGTCAGGCCTTGAGAACATTAGTGCAGCATCTGAAAGTGTCCGCAACCAGGAGGAGGGGTGGGAATGTCAATGGCGCAAAAAAGAGTAGTTGTGTTATTTTCTTGCCTCTCAGACCTTTGCCACCAATGATCCAGAAGAATGAGTCCTTTCCTGGGGCTTCTCTGGAGAACTTTGGCCTTTGATTTCTACTTTTGTTTTTGTCTGGTAACTGCTGCTACATCCAGGGTCAGGACAGCCCTTCAGAAGACAAAGATGGGATTGCTACCTTTTGTTGTGACCCCTTGGGCTAGATACTAACAGTTTCTTTTCTTTTTTAAAAATTTTTAGTTATAGTTGGACACAATATCTTTATTTACTTTTATATGGTGCTGAGGATTGAACCCAGTGCTTCACATGTGTTAGGTGAGCACTCTACCGCTGAGCCACAATCCCAGCCCCAACTAACAGTTTCTTTATCCTTGAAATAAAAATGGATAAGGACTGTACTGTTACAGAAATAAACGAGAGGATGTTCTTAGAGGGCTTGGCATGGCTTTGGCCACAGAAAGTGCTCAGTAAATGGTCCTAACTACAATTAGGAGAGAAGGTTGTTTTCATGGTTACCTGTATAGGATGAATGCAGTTGTTCCTTTTCTAAAAGGTGACCTGCTTTCCCAACTCTGATATAAAATTCTGTAACTAGAGATTCACTTCTTAAAATTGAAATGTCATGGTCAGTGCAAGCATTCAGGCTTGTCCACCATTTACATGTTAATGAGACTTAAACTAATCTTAATGATGGATTTTGATGGGGAGAGAGAAGGGCACTGAGCACTTTCAGAAGAGAGTGTTCCTACTGAGTAGAGGAAAAAGCAAAGATCATTAAGGCTTGGGATACTAAAGATAAATTCTCTCTACTTTGTAGTTCTTCCTATGATAGACTGGGCTGTGAAGTAAGGTCAGTGAGCCCCTGTTTCCTTGGATCTGTGTACCTTTGGAAAGTAGTGTCTTCTAATGACCAATGTATATTAAGTCCATGGTTCTCTCCTTCTATGTTAGTGTTCATTCATTTCTTTGCTTAAATTAGAACAAGACTGGAAACTGTATGAGGGCAGGAGGCCCGGATATGTTTTTACCATGCCATATTCAGTGCCTTAATAAATATTTGTCTTTGAAGGAAAATAGAGGTACAGTATTATATAAATATAATTGAAAGTGATATATAGTTGAAAGGATATATTTTTTTCTTTTCCTTTTTTTTTTTTTTTTGGTACTGGGATTTGAAGCCAGGGTTGCTTGACTACTGAGCCATATCCCCAGCCCAACCCTTTTTTTTTCTGTTTTATTTTGAAACAGGGTCTTAAACTTACAATCCTCCTGCCTTAGCCTCTCAAGTTGATGGGATTACAGTCATGGTCGCTATTCCTGGTTGAGGCAGGAGGATCACAAGTTCAACTTAGTAAGGTCCTAAGCAACTCAGTGAGATCCTGTTTCCATGTAAAAAATAGGAAGGACTGGGGATGAAGCTCAGTGATACAGGGCCCCTGGTTCAATCCCCACTACCAAAAAAAAAAAAAAAAAAAAAAAAGGTGTTTCCTACAATGGATCCATGTGGTTAAAAGTCAGAATATTGGCTACCGTTGGGGGATCAGAGTAACTAAAAAGGGCATGAGGAAAGTTTTAGGGATGCTGGTGATATTCTTTTTTTTTTTTTAAATTTTCCTTTTTTTTTTTAAGAGAGAGAGAGAGAGAGGAGAGAGAGAGAGAGAGAGAATTTTTTAACATTTATTTTTCAGTTACGGGGGACACAACATCTTTGTTTGTATGTGGTGCTGAGGATCGAACCGGGGCCGCACGCATGCCAGGCGAGCGCGCTACTGCTTGAGCCACATCCCCAGCCCGATATTCTTTCTTTTTCTTTTTTTTTTTTTTTTTGTTTTTTGGTGGTATTGGGGATTGAGCTCAGAATCATTCTACCTTTGAGCTACCTCTTTAGACCATTGTTTTTTAAATAAGTAAATAAATAAAAAACATCTGAGATGCTAAGTTGCCCAGGTGGATATCAAACTTGCAATCTTGCCTCAACCTCCCAAGTATGTGATATTCTGTCTCTTGATATAGTGTTGGATACATGTATTAATTTGTGAAAAATTCTTCTAGCTGTATGCTTTTTATCTTATTTTATTTTATTTTTGTGGTGCTGGGAATTGAACAGATGGGCTCAGATATGCAAGGCAAGCAATCTACCCCTGAGCTACTTCCCTAGCCATTTTAATTTGTGACAAGGTCTTGCTTAGTTGCTCAGGCCGGCTTTGAACTTACCATCCTTCTGTCTCAGCCTCTGGAGTAGCTGGGATCACAAGCATTTATTATCACGCCTGGTTCTAAATGTATACTTAATGATCAGAGTATATGCAATCATGCATATAAACTCACAAGGAAGTTTTAGATCAGCAAAAGGCCACATATATGAGGGTGGTCCCATAAGATTATAATGGAGCTGAAAAATTCCTATGCCCAGTGACATCATAGCCATTATATTAACTCATGTGTTTGTGGTGATGCTGGTATAAACAAAGTTATTATATAAAAATATAAATTTTATGAAAAGTATAGTACATACAATTATGTGTAGTACATGACACTTGGTAATGATAATAAAGGACTATGTTACTGTTTAGGTATTAATTATGCTATATTTTGTATCACTATTTTAGAGTGTATATCTTCTACTTGTAAAAAAAGACTTAATAAAATAGTTTTCTGTGTTATACCAGCAGCAATCTCATACATTTTGAGTTTACTGAGTCTCTTATGCATCACAATCACAAAGGGGTAACAGGTTATCATCTACATACACCTATGGGTGTGTGGTAGGCTGTGTCATCTAGGTTTGTGTAAATACACTCTATGATGTTAGCACAACAACAAAATTGCCTAACTGTGCATCTTTCAGAATGTGTCTCCATTATTAAGTAGCACACCCTGTATCTTTCTTTTTAATTTAAAAAGTGTACTTAAAAGTATATATATGGGAGAGTGGGGGATATAGCTTAGTGGTACAGTGATTACCTTGTACACATGAGGCCCTTGGTTCAATCTTGAGTACTGCAAAAAAAAAAAAGTATGTATAGATTGTAGGTGTTATCTATATGCAAGACTGAGGTACCATGTTTTACCCACTTTAAAGGAAGGATTTAACAAGTAGTGGCAGGACAGAAAATTACATTTCAGAATGGTCATATTTAATCCTGTGCCTCAGTCTTTGCCTTCTTTTCCTTGGAAATTCACGTTCTCCAAAATTAACAAATCTATTTAAGAAATGTAACAGATAAAAATCTACCCCATGGGAGTCTTTTGCTTCAGCTGTATGGAAAAAAAAGAGGGCTTATAGGTTTCTGGTTTTCACCAAGAACCTAGAGTAGATGCTTGTCCTCTGTTTGGTCACTGTATAACCTTTTTATGTGCCCTTATCTGATCTTCTTTCCACCCCAGGCAGTAAAGGGGATGATAAGTCCTCCTCCTGGCTTGAAAGGAGCTCATAGGTGGGTGGAGGAGGGGCAGAGGTGCCAGATGCACAGCCCAGTGGAACAGAGCTATTTCAGATGTTCAGCCTCTTTCCATACTTCCATTCCTCACAGTGGGAAAGGCATGTATGTGCTAAGCAGGTCCAGGCATATTTTTCTTGAAATGAATGTTAGCACAGGAGGGAGTGGGAATTAATGGGTTTTTATCAAGCAATAGGAGGAGGAGGCGGCTGCATGCTATTGATGTAGAACTGACCACTGCCTACCACCTATTTCTCTTTCTTTGATCTTCTGCCATGCTCTCCGCCTTCAAAAGTTTCAATTAAGGCTTTGCCATGGAAAATATGGCATCCTTAGAGGCCACCAGGGTACATGCATCTCTTGCAGTTTAATAGAGTATAAAAAGCTAAATTAATTATAGAAAAATTTGTCTATTTTATATTTAAAATAGCTGTTGCTTTCTACAAACATTTTTATATTTATCTCAGGATTCTGTATTCCCATTAATTCACTACTTTTTAAAAGTCTGGGCACAGTGGCAAACACCTGTAATCCCAGCTCGGGAGGCTGAGGCAGGAGGACCATGAGTTCAAAGTCAGTCTTAGCAATTCAATGAGGCAGGCCCTGAGTAACTTAGTGAGACTCTGTCTCTTAAAAAAAAAAAAAAAAAAGAAAGGCTGGGAATGTGGCTCAATGATTAAGCACCTCTGGGGGGGAGGTGGGGAAGATATGATAAAATACCACATACAACTTTTCTTTTATATATGCATACATATAAATGTAATATTATATATTAATATATATATTTTTGTACCCAGAATTGCTCAAAATTCTTTTGAAGTGTTTTGGAAATTTCTAAAAATTTACTTTCCATTTTTTGGTTAGAATATGAAAAAATTATTATTTTTAATACATAGGTTGATTTTAGAAATAAGTTTTTTCCTTTCATCACTGAAGTGATGAAGTGGCAGGAGCCCTTGTCAACAATTTTTATTTGGCTCATATAATCATTCCCTGCCTTTTGTTCCCTAACGTGTGCCAAAACTCCTAGGTCCCCGCTCTGTGTATCTTAGGGCACACCAAAGACACTTAGGAGTAAGGAAAACCAAATAGACACTCAAAAGACCAAAAACTTGGACTGAATGCTGTTTAAAATTCAGGTTTTTAAAAATCTTTGTCATATAGTTCAGCAGTTCCTACTCATGGAACTGGATGTTACATATCAAGCTCCAACTTAGGCATCATACAGAATAATGGCTCAAATCTGCCTTCGGGTAGAAGGGATGTGATTCTTCCTTAACTTCAGAATAAATCATTGTATCAGACAAAAATGCAAATGGAAATGGGTCTCCAAACCTTTTTGGTTCTTCATTTTCACTCTTCTGATCTTTCAGTGTATATTTTTGAATTCTGTGTCTTTATAAATGCAATGAAGCATACAAAATAATTTAAGGTTCAAAGCTTCAGATATAGCTAGAGGTTTAAAAACTGTATGTAGGGGCTGGAGTTGTGGCCTAGCAGAAGAGTGCTCATCTAGCATGCGTGAGGCACTGGGTTCGATCCTTAGCACCATGTAAAAATAAAATAAAGGTATTGTGTCCACCTACAATTAAAAAATAAATATGAAAAAAAAACTGTATGTAGCTGAGAGGAGAAAACAAAAAGAGATCAAAGAAAATGCCATAGTTACTAACGTGAGTAGCGTGGTGCAAATAAAAATGGAGACAAAAGTATTGGAGACACAAGTATTGGCTCAATATTATTTTGAGGCCAAGAGGTTAAATAACAAATCTTTTTTTTCAATTGAGTGATATTGGGAAACTTCTTTTAAAAATTGTGTGCTTAGCAGCATATCCATCGAATAGATTATGGCACTACTCCCCCCAGTCTGCATCCACATTCCAACCCTATCTCTAGTTCAGAGATCTGAGAGCCAGAGTTAAAGAGAGATTTTAGAAAATAGGAATTTTTCTCTTTTTGCTGTAATTCAACCTGAGGGCTTTTCATTTAAGTTGTCATTCCTGGGGGAAAAACAAAAACCTACCTTCAATCCTGATAATGCTTCCTTGATCAACTGCAGATAAGAGAGATTTGCCTTAAAGGAATGAGTTGATTTTGAGGTAGCTTTAAACTACTGTATCGAATTCATTTGCTAGTCAAAGGAGATATGTGTAAATTTCATATGATATCTATATTTGCAGTAATCAAAGAAAATATGTGTAAATTTTACCTGTTATCTACATTTGTAGGAATGCAGTATTCCCTTGTCATCAAGGCATAAACTCTTATTTAAGATCATGAAAGATAGTATATGTAAAGTGAGACTCTGATTAATTAATGAGCCAACATTGTTTTCTTACTGATGACTTGCGGACATTGCCCTTTCTCTTACTGTGTTGTCTAGAAATTCATTTACTTGTAGCTAAACCAACTGATAATGGATCGGAAACCAAAAGATAAGAATACTGAATTAATCTCCCCCCCCTTTTTTTTTCTTTCAAACTACAGGCCACATCTGTTCCATGTCATGTCTTTTTAAGAAACAAGTACATTTATGGCCAACATTAAAAAATTGGAGTGTTTCTCCCCAAAATTATAGATTTCTGTCTTCTGTTACAAAATTAGGAGAACTGGTATTCCTAGGTCTCACATATCCCAGGACAATTGTGGGATGAAGCCGAGGAATAGCCAAAATGTATAGTGAGCAGTGTAGAATTTCATCCTAAATATGACCTATATTAACTCATTCCTGTTACCAGACTGGCCCCTCTAAGCCTCTGAGTTAGAGATTCCTATTTGAGGCTGGGATTGGGTTGGGCAAGATAAGACCAGACTTAGGGAGCAAAAATGTGTGTTGCTGTTGTCCGAAGGCTAAAATGACCTTAGAGTTTCATGGTCAGGAATCTAGACTTTGGATCAGACAAATCTGGGCTCCAATCCCTGTTCTGCCATTTACTACACCTTGAAACATGGGGAAAATTACGCAAATGTTCTTTAGCTGTTGTCTCTTGTGTAACTGAAGCTAATAACCTCAGAGATTGATGTGGACTATCAGAGTAATTTTTTCAGTATAAAAAATTTGACTCATTAAAAAGACCTCTAGCTACTTTAATATTAATAAATTGTTTAGAGCACACTTACTAAAATTCTGTTGAGTGAGGTCCATTTGCATATTGCATTAGATTCTTTTATTTTTTATTTTTCAGTACTGAGGATGGAACCCAGGGGTTCTCTACCACTGAACTATATCTCTAGGCCTTTTTATTTTTTATTTTAAGATAGAGTCTCACTAAGCTGCTGGCCTCGAACTTGTGATCATCCTGCCTTAGCCTCCCCATTTGCTGGAATTACAGGTGTGTGCTACTGCACTCAGCCATTAACATATTTTAGACATTCATCTAAATGTTATCTCTATGTACCTGATTAGTTATAATCTATTAAGTAACTCAGGATTGTCCTTCTTAATTGTGGAGTCAGAAATTTATTTTATTTTTATTTTTTGAAACTGGGGATTGAACCCAAGATTGCTTTACCACTGAGATATATCCCCAACCCATTTTTATTTGTGACAGGGTCTTCTTGCTAAGTTGCTTAAGGCCTGGGGCTGGTCTTGAAATTGGAATCCTCGTACCTTAGCCTCTCAGGTCTCTGGTATTACAGGCATGTGTCACTGCACCTGGTGGAGTCAGAATTTTAAAGTATTTCCTCTTTAATATCAAGAGAGCCACAGTGGTGAATTTCAGGCTGAATAATGCTTCCTACAGTGTTTGCCTGGATTTTTTCATTCACTAAATCTATGCTTACAAGTCACTGAAGCTTCAGAGGTCATTCCTGGAGTGGATGAGAAATTAAAACACACACACACACACACACACACACACACACACAATACATACCCCACAAAACAAAACCACAGGGAAGGACTAAGAATCTTTTTTGTGTGTGCAAGAATAGGGTTAATTAATTTGCCTGACTGGAAAAAATAGACTCGACCTAAAAAAACATTTATAGGTCCATATTTTACAAGTAACTAATACCAAAGCCAACAGGAATTAACTGCAATTCAAACTGCTTCAAATCCTTCCTTTAATTATTCTGTCTGTACAGGTCCATTAAGTTATTAATATTGTTTAAGCAATAGCACCCCAAGGGTCAGTATTTTCCACCAGTCTGCACATTAGAATCACCTGGAAGAGTTTAAAATTCAGTACTGCCTCGGCCTTATTCCCAGAGATTCTGATTTAACTGGTCTGGATATGGAGCCTGGACATCAATATGAGCTTCTGCCGCACAGCCTCATGTTAGCACTGAGTGCTGGTGTGGGGAGGAGAGGTAATTTCCCAAAGGGCAGATGGTGCAGTGAAATAAGCCTTCAGTTTTGCAGGGTGGGTGGGAAGGAAGAATGTTAAGGCAAGCAATTAGTCAACATTCCAGCAAGGGACAGAAAATCTGCACTAGATTTGTCTAAGGGTATCTATGACAGACAAGGGACATTTGAAGGGCACTTTACCCTTCGCATGGTTTATCATTTACCACACCAATAACTTTTGGTTTGAATATTATTAATATTATTTTTTGGTGCTGGGGATTGAATCTTGAACATGCTAAGCATGTGCTCTACCACTGAGCTACACTCTCAACATACCTTGGATATTATTATTATTATCCTCACTTTATGGGAGAGTAAAAGAATTTATAATGGGCATGGATTTTTCCATAACAGCTTTTCATATTGTTTTGATTTTTTTAAATTTATTTTTTAGGTGTAGATGGACACAGCACAATGCCTTTATTTTTATGTGGTGCTGAGGATTGAACTCGGGTCCCGCCCGTGCTAGGCCAGCGCTCTACTGCTGAGCCACAATCCCAGCCCCTTGTTTTGATTTTTTAAAAATAAAATTGAATCTGTTTCTAAATTCCAATTTTTCAAGGTCACCTACTATTGGCCAGCACAAGAACCTTATGGACATGACAGGGAAGGATGGGTCCTTGATACATGGAGCTACCATTATCAATCCCCTTCTGATACTTGATGCCCTGTAATGCCTTGGTCCTTCACTGTTCAGTTCTAGGTAGACCTGAGGGACGCTTCACCATAGTCATTTCTAATTTCTGCAAGTTTGTCCATGCAAAGCCTCACTGCTATTCCCAATGTGCTGGTCTTCTGTAAGCATCTGTGTGCCCAGCCCCCTTTCCACATCCAGGGTGGTGCAGAGAGACTGGTGTAGGCTTCTCTTCCAATAGAACCTCCTTCCTCTACTCCCTCAGTCTTGTAAGGATCCAATGGTTCTTGAGAATCATGGTGAAACTTCTTTCCTTGGAAGCTTAGAAACCTTAACATCATTTTCTGGCTGTGCTGAGCTTTCCCAAAGAAAGTGTTGGAACCATAAAAAATACAGTTTTTTTCTGGGACCAAGAACCTCAAACTCAGAATACAAAGACCTGACTGTATTTCTTAAAAGGAAAACAGAAACAATATTTTGTTGATATGTCCACACCACACCACCCCCAAAGACACAAATTAATTATTTATAATCCACTCTGATGCATGCTGGAAAGTGTTCAAAGCAAGTGAAACTGCTGAGAGGTTTCTCTTTTCATCAGAATTAATCCATTCACCCATATGGGTCTTTGACATGTCATAAGTTGGAAAAAAAAGATACATTCATTGAAATTAAACACTGCATCAGATTTCTGATAAGTAAGGACAAAACCTCAAACTTCACTTTTTTTTTTTTCAGTGTTGGGGATTGAACCCAGGGCTTTGTGCATGCTAGGCAAGCACTCTACAACTGAGCTCCAGTCCTAAACCTGTCTAATGAAGTTCTTCTGAAACAGTTGACTTTTCATGGATAATTCGACAAACATACCCCTGCCCCCCTTATTACTTTGTTTTTACAAGACTTCTTGAGCATTAACAATTACTGGTCTTTGTCTCTGATTATTATTCTAACAGCCATGTATCTAGTTCTTGAGCCAGAAGCATGTCAGTTTATTGAACAAGGGCTTACAGATCTTTGGGGGATTTCTGAGAGATCTAAGGGCAGCCATGGCTCACTCGCATCTGTGGAGACCTTGGTTGTAAATGATAATGCGATTCAGATGGTGTCTAGCTCAGTTCTCTAGTAGCAGGTAGACACTTCCAATAGAATTCAAGCCTGTTCATCCTTGGAAAGGTACAGATCAGCCTTTCCCTAGGTTGAAATTATTATATTTCACAAAGGATCTTGGAGTGTCTTATGGTAATCAGAACACACTGCACAGAAATGGAAGTTTATACTATATGATGGGAAATTCAGGGTCATTTATAGTGGATCCTGGAGAAGACTGAGAACAGAAAAAGAAAAGTGGGCATCTTGATCTTCCAAAAGACTCATTTTGGCGACATTGATACTAATAAGCTGATGCTGATACTCATCCTTACAAACTCCCTGTTGTAGGTAAGCACTTTTATTAATTCCATTTTATGGCTGAAGATTCTGAATCACAGGGAGGTGACAACTCAAATTTGTTGCCAAGGATACATAAATGGGAGAATAGAGTTGGGGTATGAACTAAGGCAGAGTAGCTTTTAATAGTGATGACTGCCTGTGATAGGCTTATTAACTTTAATACTGGGAGGATCTGGGGACAGTGGTTGAAAATACCACCTCTCTATAAGTCTCCCCACTGAAGTGCTTTCCCGGCCCTGAAGGAGCTGTGCAACCACACTGGTCCATGAAGCCTATGAAGTGTCCATGCACACTTTTAAAAGTGTGTACAGAGGCAACACCAAGAGCTAAACATTGCCTTTTCTAAATTCCTTCACAGTTTATCAAGTAAAACAGTTACCGTAATCATCTCAGGTCCAAGGGTTGCAACTTTGCTTTTTCCTAAGAGATGATTTTCTGGGAAGGTTCTAACTGAGAAAACACCTTGGAAAAGGGGTAAAAAATTGACTACTCAGTGACCATCAAGCTGGGAGGCTCACAACCTTTGGACCACTGACACAGGCCATCTACTTTGGCAGTCATATAGGATTTCTGGGGACCAGCACATTCTTATTAACTGCCTGTTAAGCTACTAGACACAAAGCTATGGGCTTGACATACTAAAATACAATAATAAAATGTAGACTTTTATAGGGGGGGTGAGTGGTATATCTGAAGAATAAAATCATAGATGTTCATAAACATTTTATTCAAATCACCAGTAGTGTGGCTGTTGACTAATTCCATCCAAGCATATTCTATTTCCCAGACTATGCAATTTTTTTTTAAAAAATTTAATCTTAAAAATTTCCCACATTTTTGCTGGTGCACTATAGTTGTACATATTATGGGATTTGTTGTTACGTATTTACACATGCACATAATGCAATAATATAATTTGGCAAATGTCACTCCCCAGCATTTCTTTCCTTTCCCCCACTCCTTGGTCCCTTCCTTCTACTGATCTCCCTTTAATTTTAGGAAATCCACCCCCACCTTAATTTTTCTTTTTCCTCTCTAATTTCCACATACATGAGAAGACATATGATCCTTGACCTCCTGAATTTGACTTATTTTGCTTAAGACAATGCAATTTTCAGTGCACTTTGCTCTAACAGTTCAGAGGATGCACCAAATTCTCAATACTAGTGTTGAGTGAGAATAAAAGTGCTACTATTTTTAAAATCTGGTGTTTGTGGTTATTAATAATTTGTAGCATGTGATAAAGAGGGGACAGCAAGTGGGCTATTCACATTCTTTGCTCCCAATACTTCTGTTTTTTGTTTTTAATTTTTTGGTGCTTAGGATTGAGACCAGGGCCTCACCCATGTTACGCATGTTCTCTACCACTGAGCTACACCATCAACTCCCCAGTAATTCTTTTTTACTGCCAAGTTAGGGTATCTGAGGCCCAAAGTCTCTTCTGGCTTTTACCTTTGCTTCTTTTTCTGTGAAAACTCTCTCTTTTGTTCAGAGCTTCTTTCCTGAACCATCTCTGAATGGAATTTTGCAGTTCTTACAAGACCAGCTTCATGTTGCCATCTTTGATCACCCCATTCTTTGTGGTTCGTGAACTCTCAGAACAGGGTGGGTGTCACTCACATGGTGTTTACCTCATCCTGTCTGAATTTGCTGTTTTTTGCATATATACATATACATTTCATTCCAACTCTTCCTCCTTCTCCTCCTCCTCCTCCTTCTTGTTTTTTTTTTTTTTTTTTTTTTGTGGTACCAGGGATTGAACCCAGGGATGCTTAACCACTGAGCCACATCCCTAGCCCCCCCCTTTTTTTTTCTTTAGAGACAAAGGTCTCACTGAATTGCTGAGGGCCTCCCAAAACTGCTGAGGCTGACTTTGAACTTGTGATCCTCCTGCCTAAACCTCCTGAGCTGCTGGGATGACAGGTATGCTCACCTCATCTTCTTGATTGTAGGTTGGCAAACTTTTTCTGTGAATAGCCTCGCAGTAAATAGTTCTGGCTGTGTGTGCTCTTCGGTCTCTGTTGTATGATTCAACTCTGCTTTTTTAGCATCACAGGCCCAGTTAGTGAATTGATGTAGATGTGCTCTAATAAAATTTTAAGTGAATTGATGTAGATGTGCTCTAATAAAACTTGAATTCCACATACGATTCAGTGGCATTGAGCACATTCACAATGATATGCAATTGTCATCTCAATTCATTCTCCAGAATTTTTCATCATCCCAAAAGGAAACTGTGTGCCCATTAAGCAATAACTTCACATTCCTCCTTCCCCACGCACCCTGGTAACCACCATTCTGTTTTATTTCTATGAATTTGCCCATTCTAAATATCTAAGTTGAATCCTACAATATTGTCCTTTTGTGTCTGGCTTAGTTCACTCAGCACAATGTTTTCAAGGTCCTCTTGTATGCTAGGCAGGTGCTCTACCACTGAGCTATATTCCTAGGCCCACACAGAAGCTTTTTTGATAAATTTTTCGATAAATTCCAATTTATCCATTTTTTTCTTTTATTGCTGTATCTTTGGTGTCATATTTTAGAAACCATTGCCAAATTCAAGTTCATGGAGATTGGCCTGTTTTCTTTTATGGGGATTTAGAAAGATCTTTTAATCCATGTTGAGTTAGCTTTCATATATGATGTGAGGCAGGAATCCAATCTCATTCTTTTCCAAGCTGATATACTATTGTCTAAACACCAATTGTTGAAAAAAAAAACAACAACAATCTGTTCTTTCTCCATTTGAATGGCCATGACTTCCTGTTGAAAACAATTGACCATAGATGTGTAGGTTTATTTTTGGACTTTCAATTCTTTTACATGGATCTGTATGTGTACACTTATACCAGTAACACATTCCTATGATTATTAAAGCTGTGTATTAAGTTTTTCTTTTAAACTAATACTGGGGATTGAACCCAAAGGTACTTTACCATTGAGTTACATCCCTCATCCCTGATCTTTTCTTTTTTGTTTTGGGGCTGTGATCCTCCTACCATAGCCTCCCAAGTTGCTGGGATTGTAGGTAGTAAGTTTTTATATTAGGAAGTGTGAGTTGAGTCCTCCTACTTTATTTTCCAAGATTTTTTGACTATTTGGGGTATACTGCCACATGAGTTTTAGGGTTGGCTTTTCTATATATATCAATGAGATTGTGAGAGGTATTACATGGATTAAATCCTCCAATTTCTGAACACAGAATGTCTCTCAATTTTATTTATGCATTTAATTTCTTCTGTAATATTTTTCAATTCCAGTCTTTTGCCTCCTTGGTTAAATTTATTCGTATGTATTTTATACTTTTTGATGCTGTTGTTAGCTGGAATTTTAAAACAATTTCCTTTCCAGATTGTCCATTGTAGTGTACAGACATATAAGTGATTTTTTTTCATGTTGATTTTGTATTCTGCAACTTTGGGGAACACATTTATTAGCACTGATTAGCACATATATGTGTGTGTGAGCATGCATACATGTATGTATATTTGTATGAGTGTGTACTCTAAAGTTTTCTACATACACAATCATGTCATCTTTGACTATAGAGAGTTTTACTTCTTTACAACTTGACTGCCTCTTTTTTTCTTATCTATTTTTTCTGGATAAATCTTCCAGTACTACACTGAATAGAAATAATGAGAGTCCGCATCTTTGCCTTTTCTTTTTCTCATCATTGTGTATCATATAAACTATGACTTTTTCGTGTATGGATTTATGGTGAAGTTTCTTTCTGTTCCTAATTTGTTGAATGTTTTATCATGAAAGATTAAATTTTGTCAAATGTTTTATCTGCATCAATTGTGATGATCATGTTTCTTTCCCTGTTGTTTTATTAATGTGGTGTGTTAACACTGATTGATTTTTTTGTTTGTTTGGTGATGGGCATTGAACTCAGGGGTATTTTACCTCTGAGCTACATCCCTGGACTTTTTAATTTTTTAAATTTATTTGTCTTGAGACAGGGTTTTGCTGAGTTGCTAAGGCTGGCCTCAAACTTGTGATCCTCCTGCCTCAGCCTTCCAAGTAGCTGGGATTATAGGCACGAGCCATCATTCCTGGCATACAGATGAATTTTTGTATATTACTGCACCCTGGCATTCTGAGAATAAATTCCACTTGGTCATGGCACTTAATAATTTTAAATGGTGCCAAATTTGGTTAACTAGTATTTTGTTGAGGATTATTGCATATATATTTATAAGGGATATTAGCCTAATTTTTTTCTTATAGTTTTTTTTTTCTGGTTTTGCTTTCAGGGAAATGTTAGATTCATAAAATGAATTAGTAAATATTCCCTTTTCAATTTTTTGAAAGAGTTTGAGAATGATTGGTGTTAATTCTTCTTTAACTATTTGATAGAATTCGCAAGGGAAGCCATGCAATCCTGAAATTTTCTTTGTTGGGAGGTTTTTATTACCTGATTCAATGTTCTTTCTTATTATAGGTTTATCTAGATTTTCTGTTTCTTCCTGGGTCAGTTTGGGTCGTCTGTGTGCTTCTAGGAATTTGTCCATTTCATTCATTGCATTGTTTTTGTCAGGCCTAGGAATCCAACCAAATTTAACTACAACCTAAAATGACCCTGATACTATCAAGCACCTTTCTTTTTTTTTTGAGATGGGGTCTCACTCAGGCTGTTTCCCAGACTGGTCTCAAGCTCCTGGGCTCAAGCAATGCTTCTGCCTCAGTCTCCCTAGCAGCTGGGACTGCAGGTGTGTTCTACTGCATTTGTCTTGACCATGATATATAAAAATCTTTTTTTAGGATTCTCCAAGTTTTCCAATAATGTGTAAAAAATACTCCCTATTCTATGGTGACTTTTTTTTTTTTACTAAGAATATATTAAATGTATAAACATTTAGTATAAACTGTAAGCATAAAACTCTTTTTGGGGAAGAAAAAAAAGACTGGAGAAGAAAATTATCTACCAGATATGGTGATTTTTTTTTTACTAAGAATATATTAAATGTATAAACATTTAGTATAAACTGTAAGCATAAAACTCTTTTTGGGGAAGAAAAAAAAGACTGGAGAAGAAAATTATCTACCAGATATGGTGATTTTTTTTTACTAAGAATATATTAAATGTATAAACATTTAAGATGTTTTGAGATTGTCCTTTACACAGCTGCCAATTTGTAATATTTTTATGATCTGTTAAAAATTCAAGTAAATAATTCTATAAAAAATGTTTTTTGAGATAATCCATAATCTTGATCTCTAAAAACATATTCAAGATAAGAACTTGGATAAATGATACATAACAAGAAGATTCTGAGTAGATAAAAATACTTATTAGATAAAGCAGTAGGAACTAATGCACTAAATAATTGACTGTTATTTTTTTCCTCTTTCCCATTGTCATCCATTCAAATGACTCATTTTCCAATGTTCCTCTGGCATATAATTTTCTCCTCTAGTCCTTTTTTTTTTCTCTCCTAAAAGAGTTTTATGCTCACGGTTTATATTCACAATTAATTGGTCGTCTGCTTTGGATAGACATTTTATTCCCACCAGCAATTGCCAAAAATTTATGTAAAATCTAGGGTTCCAGCAGACCCAGGATGACAAGACCCTATGCCTCTGATCACATGGGGAAAAGGACAGACTGCTAGGCTTACACCAACAGGTCCAGTTTGGATTCTAGTTTGATGCATGAGACCTATCAATTAGGTATGGATTATGTATGGACATCAGGGACTTCACAACCTGATCCCCAAGTTTCATTTGATTGTGGATGAGGAGAACCCCACCAAACAAAAGGACAATGATCACTTTCCTCTAAAGATAAGACACACTGAAAGAGGATCCCAAAAGTTTATGCTTTTATGCTTCTTATAATTGGTGCAAATACATTGCTTATAATATGTATCAGGCCATATTGTTTTAATGAACCATAAATTCCTAAAAAACAAAATTGGGGCGGAGGCTGGTAACTTTTTATTAATCTCTCTAACCTTAGTGCCTGACACACAAATATTTTTCAATTTTTTTTATTTGTTCTTTTTAGATATACATGATAGTAGAGTGTATTTTCACATATTATACACACACATGGAGTATATATAACTTCCCATTCTTGTGGTTGTACGTGATGTGGAGTTACACTGGTCATGTATTCATGTATGTGAATATAGGAAAGTTATGTCTGATTCATTCTACTGTCTTTCCTATTACCATCCCACATCCCTTCCCTTCATTCCTCTTTGTCTAATCCAATGAACTTCTATTCTTCCCTCCCCATCCTTTATTGTGTGTTAGTATCTGCACATTAGAGAGAATATTTAGCCTTTATTTTTTGGGGATTGACTTATTTCACTTATATGCTGAGTAATATTGCATTGTGTGTATATACCACATTTTCTTTATCCATTCATCTGTTGTAGGGCATCTAGGTTCCATAGCTTAGCTATTGTGAATTGAGCTGCTAAAAATATTGATTTGGCTGAGTCACTGTACTATGCTGATTTTAAGTCCTTTGGGTATGTGCTGAAGGGTGAGATAACTGGGTCAAATGGTGATTCCATTCCAAGTTTTCTGAGGAACGGAAATACCGCTTTCTAGAGTGGTTGCACCAATTTGCAGCAATGTATGAGTTTATCTTTCTCCGCACATCCTCACCAACATTTATTGCTACTTGTATTCTTGAAAATTGCCATTCTGACTGGAGTGAGGTGAAATCTCAGGGTGGGTTTTTTTTTTGGGGGGGGCATGGTACCAGGGATTGCCTCAGCCCTATTTTATATTTTATTTAGAGACAGGGTCCCACTGAGTTGCTTAGCACCTTGCCATTGCTGGGGCTGGCTTTGAACTCATGATCCTCCCGCCTCAGCCTCCGGAGCCTCTGGGATTACAGGTGTGCTGCATCATGCCTGGCTCTCAGTGTTGTTTTAATTTGCAATTCTCTAATTGATAGAGATGTTGAACATCTTTTCATATATTTGTTGACCAGTTGTATTTCTTCTTCAGTGAAGTGTCTGTTCAGTTCCTTTGCCCACTTATTAATTGGGTTTTTTTTTCCCATTCTGAAGACTCTTTATTCACTTTTTTTTTCTTGTGGTGCTGGGGATTAAACCCATGGCCTTGTGCATGTGAGGCAAGCACTCTACCAGCTGAACTATATCCCCAGCCCTCTATTCATGTTCTTGATTGTTTCCTTTGCTGTGAAGAAGCACTTTAGTTTGAAGGGCACCTAGGTTAGTTCCTTACCTTAGCTATTGCTGTACACAAATATTTAGTAAATATCTTTTTAGGCTAAATTCAGGGCTTGATAACTAACCATCCAAAAAGTCCTTCCTAGCTTACCTTCAGGATTTATTTGTGTGTTCTGTGAAAAATTGTCTTTGTGCTTCATGAAAGTTTAATCAAGATTTTTTTTTTCTTCTGTAAGAAATAAGGTGTTAGGCTGGGGATATGGCTCAAGCGGTAACGCGCTCGCCTGGCATATGTGCGGCCCGGGTTCGATCCTCAGCACCACATACCAACAAAGATGTTGTGTCCGCCGAAAACTAAAAAATAAATATTAAAAAATTATCTCTCTCTCTCTTAAAAAAAAAGAAATAAGGTGTTTCTCAGGAAGAAAATAGAAAATGTTCATATAGGTAGAATGGAAAACAAACACTTAGCAAATGTGTTCAAGAACCTCAGATTTTAAAAATTTATCCTTACATCATGAATGCAAGCAGTCTTTGTTTTTCCTATTGAAAGTATGTTTCCAAAGAGTCATAAGCCAGTCCATGCTGTTGAGGTGACTGCCACTGGTGACTAGCATTTGCTACTGCTATGGATTATGCAGTCAGGACAATCATCAAATAGGTGAAGAAAGGAATAGGATTCCCAGTGCACATCAGTGGAGAATGAAATGGAGCACTCATATTTTTGCTGGTCACATTTTTTTTTTTTTTTTTGCATTCACTCTAACATGACCATTGCTGAAACAAGTGCCAGTCTGTTATCCAGTGAGGAAAAAATTAACACCCTTCTCTCCATTAAGGTGCCCTATTTTTTCAGCCTAAGCTGGATTCAGATGAAGAGTCTTAAGGAGAAAATGTTAATCATATAGATCTTTGAGGAAAAGATCTGTAATTTCGTAAAGGGTCAATCCAAGGTCTTAAAGGGAGGAACTTAACTGCTTCCTTAGGAGTCCTGGGGAAGTCCTTTCTGTAGTTATTTTTGTTGCAGTGTAAAAACCAACCAACCACCAAACACCACCATTAGAAAGCCTAAAACAAACGAGTGCAAATAACCCAGTAGAAACATAGTGAGACCCCCAACTTAGCTGTCAGAAAGTCTGTGACTATGTTACCAGCTTGTTGGTGGCTTTAGGAAATTACCTAAATGTTCTTGAAATATGGAGAGAAAGATAGGTGATCAAATAGACCCTGGGAAATCTGTAATGGACAATATAAATAACTTAATAGTTTTTACCCCTTTCATAAAGATAACAGTGATAGGTAATTTAAGATAATTTAAACAAAAATGTAAAAAAAAAATTAAAAAATGGTCATCCCAAATACCACGATTAATATCGTCTTTAGTGACTTTCTTCAGAGTCAAGCTTGATCTTGGCCTTGATCTCATCCACCTTTCTACACACACAGACACACCCATACACACACACACACAAAAAAAAAAAACTTAACAGAATGGCATGTAATCCATGCTACTTTGCAAACTGATTTCTTAAACATAATGGACAGGAAAACAATGCTACCAGCTGTGATGGCACACACCTGTAATCATGATGACTATGGGGGCTGAGGCAGGAGGATCACCAAGTTTGAGGCAGTTGTCTAATTACTTGTTGAAACAATTATATGAACAAGAAGGAACAGTGGAGAGAAGGTTCCTCTGGCTGGGGAGTGAAGACAGAAACCCAGATGAAAACCAGCCAACTCGGAGGCAGGGGAGGGAAAGGCACTCAAGTAAGGAAAATAACCTTATCTTTATCCACCTACTCAAAGGGGGCTGGAAGAAAAGAATCTGCAGAGCTCTTTTCTAAAACCTGTGTTGTAAAGTGACTCTAATTTTCCAACTTAAGAAATTATAAGGATTTTGACTACAAAGAGTTACATAAAACATTATGTATAATTATAATGCATAATAAAGACTATAAGAGCAGCTGGGGTTGTAGCTCAGTGGTAGAGCACTTGCCTAGCACGTGTGAGGCGTTGGATTTGAGCCTCAGCACCGCATAAAAATAAATAAATAAAATAAAGGTATTGTGTCCACCTATAATTAAAGAATTTAAAAAGAAAGAAAGCAAACTTCCCCCCCCAAAAAAAGAGTTACATCAACAGTAAATCAATTTTATAGAATAATTTTTGAGCCACTTGGTTAAAAAATTTTTCTGTCACTTTACCCACAATTTCCATGGTCAGTGAGGTAAAATGGCAGCAGCTGCTGTGTCCTGTGCTGTCTACCCTGCCACTCACTGTTGATGGCACGTGGTATTTTGTTTTTATTCTAACTTGAAAAAATTTCCTATTTAACCTGATTTGCTTTTCAAGTTGAGGTACTTTTAGGATTAAATAGCTATTACCTTCATGCTGATTATGATGTACAATTTCTGAGGAATATAAGTAAATTTTTATTTAGACCTTTTATTATATGCCATCCAAATTCTTGCATTATATTCAAATAGGGTTTTTTTTTTGTTGTTGTTGTTGTTATACATGTTACTAAAGAGGTTCTTGTGGGAGGTGGGGGTGAGGAGGAAAGATTCCTGTAACAATAAAGTGTACTGTAATCCCTGGGTATAACATATTATGTTTTCAACTGAAAACAGAATTTTGGAAAATTTGTATCTGACACTTAGATCTTGATAGCTATACAATTAAGTTGTTTTGGATGCATTTGGTGGTAATATTTGCAAGAGTGATTTTAAGAATATTCTACAGGGCTGGGGATGTGGCTCAAGCGGTAGCGCGCTCGCCTGGCATGCGTGTGGCCCGGGTTCGACCCTCAGCACCACATACCAACAAAGATGTGTCCGCCAACTAAGAAATAAATATTAAAAAAAAGAATATTCTACAATAAAACATATCAAGTTTTAGAAGAACCAAATAGCAGTGAAGAAATATTTTCCAAGTGACAAATTATAATGGTATAAAACCCACTAACAGTGAAAGGTATACTAGTAGTTTTAATGTAATTGAGGGTGAATAGTTAATTTTGATAATAGTTTCAGATTCCATGTTGCAATTAACCTTTAAGAAACTGAGTTTTGATGGAGTATTAGAGAATACCCATAATTACTCAAAAATATATTTTAAAATTTAAACTACAAAACAACTGTTTTAAAGACACAGGAACAACAAGGTATCCAGCACACGAGAGATAAGGACCCAAGATAGGAAGGAAAAATATTGAGATCAGTTTGATTTTTTTTTTTATTCTTCAAGGAATTTTTAATTTGTCAGAGATGTTATGTGGAGGAATCTAATACAAACTGGAAACTAAGATATTTTAAAAAATCAGAGCTTCTGATAGTCTATCCTGATGCTGGTGAGATACACTTTGAGTTAAGAGTCAAGGAAGAGAAGGCCGGGAAAACCCCCCATTTTGCCACTGAGATGACTAAAGGACTACATCCTGTTAGTAGGGACAAGACCAAAGTCCAGGGCTGAGGTGGAGGGCAGTAGTGAGTGCTTACCTAGCATGCACAAAGCCCTGGATTCAATCTCCACAGCAAGGGGGAAGAGAGGACAGAAATCCAATTGAAAAAACAAAGCAAAACCCTTTTTATTGATGTATAATAATCATGAAGAATAGAGGGTTTCATTGTGGCATATTTGTACATGCACAAAATATAACTTGATCAATTTCATTCCTCAGTACCTCTCCTTGCCCTCACCTCCTCCCTGCGCCCCCAACCCCTTACTCTACATTATTTTGAAATCTACTCTTAAGATCACTCAGATCAAGTCAGGGTTTACTTCTATTTCAGCTTCTTCCTTGAAGGAAAGAAATCCTCCTTGGAGAAAATAACATCATAGCTTGCATAGTTTTTCATATTTGATATAAATTATTTAGTTAAAATTTGCCAGGCAGGGCTGGGGTTGTGGCTCAGTGGTAGAGCACTTGTCTAGCATGTGCCAGGCCCTGAGTTCCATCCTCAGCACCACATAAAAATAAATAAAGTAAAGGTATTGTGTCCAACCAACTACAACTAAAAAATAAATATTAAAAAGAAATTTGCCAGGCATACCCGGAGATGGGATGACATGATTGTAAACAAAGACAAACAACAGAGGCAATGTAAACATTAGAGTTACTGGGCACAGACTTTAATAATCATGCTGGTGGCTGGGGTTGTGGCTCAGTGGTAGAGTGCTTGCCTTGCAATGTGTGGGGCATTGGGTTCAGTCCTCAGTACCACATAAAAATAAATAAATGAAATAAAGGCATTGTGTTCATGCACAACTAAAAACATATTTTTTTTAAAGAGAGAGGTGGCATGAGGAAAAATCCATTAAAAAAAAAATCATGCCAACATGGTGGTGCACTCCAGTAATTCCAGTGACTGTGAAAGCTGAGGCAGGAAGATCTCAAGTTCAAGGTCAGCCTGGGCAAGTTATCGAGACTGTGTCTCAAAATAACATGGACAGGGGATGTAGGTCAGTGGTAAAGTGCCCCAGTTTCTTTTTTTTAAAAAATATTTTGATTTCATTTATTTATTTTTATTATTAGTTGTTCAAAACATTATAAAGCTCTTGACATATAATATTTCGTACATTTGATTCAAGCAGATTATGAACTCCCATTTTTACCCTGTATGCATATTGCAGATTCACATCGGTTACACATCCACTTTTTTACATACTGCCATACTAGTGTCTGTTGTATTCTGCTGCCCTTCCTATCCTCTACTATCCCTCCTCCCTTCCCCTCCCCTCCCCTCCCATCTTCTCTCTCTACCCCATCTACTGTAATTCATTTCTCTCTCTTGTTTTTTTCCTCTTTCCCCTCACTTTCTGTTATATATAATTTTGTATAACAATGAGGGTCTCCTTCCTTTACCATGCAATTTTCCTTCTCTCTCTCTTTCCCTAACCCCTCTCCTCCCTGTTTAATAGTGATCTTCTTCTCATGCTCTTCCTCCCTATTCTGTTCTTAGTTGCTCTCCTTATATCAAAGATGACATTTGGCATTTTTTTTAGGGATTGGCTAGCTTCACTAAGCATAATCTGCTCTAGTGCCATCCATTTCCCTGCAAATTCCATGATTTTGTCATTTTTTAGTGCAGAGTAATACTCCATTGTGTATAAATGCCACATTTTTTTTTTATCCATTCATCTATTGAAGGGCATCTAGGTTGGTTCCACAGTCTAGCTATTGTGAGTTGTGCTGCTATGAACATCGTTGTAGCAGTATCCCTATAGTATGATCTTTTAAGGTCTTTCGGGAATAGTCCAAGAAGGGCAATAGCTGAGTCAAATGGTGGTTCCATTTCCAGCTTTCCAAGGAATCTTCATACTGCTTTCCAAATTGGCTGCACCAATTTGCAGCCCCACCAGCAATGTACAAGTGTACCCTTTTCCCCACATCCTCGCCAGCACTTGTTGTTGTTTGACTTCATAATGGCTGCCAATCTTACTGGAGTGAGATGGTATCTTAGGGTGGTTTTGATTTGCATTTCTCTGACTGCTAGAGATGGTGAGCATTTTTTCATGTACTTGTTGATTGATTGTATGTCCTCCTCTGATAAGTGTCTGTTCAGGTGCTTGGCCCATTTGTTGATTGGGTTATTTGTTATCTTATTGTTTAATTTTTTGAGTTCTTTGTATACTCTGGATATTAGGGCTCTATCTGAAGTGTAAGGAGTAAAAATTTGTTCCCAGGATGTAGGCTCCCTATTTACCTCTATTATTGTTTCTCTTGCTTAGAAAAAATTTTTTAGTTTAAGTAAGTCCCATTTGTTGATTCTTGTTATTAACTCTTGTGCTATGGGTGTCCTATTAAGGAATTTGGAGCCTGACCCCACAATATGTAGATCAGAGCCAACCTTTTCTTCTATCAGACGCAGAGTCTCTAATTTGATATCAAGCTCCTTGATCCATTTTGAGTTAACTTTTGTGCATGGCGAGAGAAGGGGATTGTTTCATTTTGTTACATATGGATTTCCAGTTTTCCCAGAACCATTTGTTGAAGATGCTATCCTTCCTCCATTGCATGCTTTTAGCCCCTTTATCAAATATAAGATAGTTGTAACTTTGTGGATTAGTCTCTGTGTCCTCTATTCTGTACCATTGGTCCACCCGCCTGTTTTGGTACCAGTACCATGCTGTTTTTGTTACTATTGCTCTGTAGTATAGTTTGAAATCTGGTATTGCTATGCCGCCTGATTCACACTTCCTGCTTAGAGTTGCTTTTGCTATTCTGGGTCTTTTATTTTTCCATATGAATTTCATGATTGCTTTATCTATTTATACAAGAAATGCCATTGGGATTTTGATTGGCATTGCATTAAACCTGTAGAGAACTTTTGGTAATATCGCCATTTTGATGATGTTAGTTCTGCCTATCCATGAACAGGGTATATTTTTCCATCTTCTAAGATCTTCTATTTCTCTCTTTAGGGTTCTGTAGTTTTCATTGTATAAATCTTTCACCTCTTTTGTTAGATTGATTCCCAAGTATTTTATTTTTTTTGAAGATATTGTGAATGGGGTGTTTTTCCTCATTTCCATTTCAGAAGTTTTGTCGCTGATATACAGCCTTTGATTTATGCATGTTGATTTTATATCCTAGTGCCCCAGTTTCAATCCCAAGTATCCACCCCCAAATAAAATAAAAAATAAAATAATTATGATTGAGAAGTACAAGAAAATCCATGCCAAAGGAGAGGGGTTTGCAAAGTCTTCTAAAAAAGATTTGGGTAGAAACTTTGAAACTAAAAATATAATGATGGAAATAAAAGTTGAATAGATGGGTCTGATAGTAGAGTATATAACACCCCAAGTAAGTAAGAAGGAGAAAAGAATAAAAGAGAAGATTTTCAGTGATATGTAAAAGAAAAATATGTGTACTAAATTACAATTAGATGTTAAGAAGTTCTGGCGTGCCATTTCAGAATAGGATGACTCTAAATGACAAAATGTACTGTACATTTCAAAAAACTAAAAGAGATGGGTTTGGTGGGCAGGTGGGTCATGGCTGGAGGACGTGGTTCACTGGGGCCATGCCCTGGAAAGGTGCCTCATCCCTGATACCCTTGCCCCACCCTCTTTTTGTCTCTGGCTCTGCCTCTGCCTCTTTGCCGCCCTCAGGTGAATAGCTTTCCTCTGCTGGGCCCCTCCCCCATGATGGGATGCCTCACCTTGGGCCCAGAGTAACTGAGTCCGCCATATGTGTTCTGAGACCTCTGAACCCATGATCCCCAGGTAAACGTTTTCTCCTCTAAGTTGCTCTTGTCAGGGGTCTTGGCCACAGGGATGGAAAAGCTCATTAAAACACTGCCATACAATCATGTGAGGTGGCACGTGCCTGTAATCCCAGCAGCTTGAGAGGCTGAGGCAGGGGAATCACAAGTTCAAAGCCAGCCTCAGCAACTTAGCAAGGCACTTAGCAACTCAGTGAGACCCTGTCTCTAATAAAATATAAAAAAAGGTCTGGGGATGTGGCTCAGTGGTTAAGCACCAGTACCAAAAAAAGAAAAAAAGCTAAAAGAAAGAGTTTTGAAAGTTTTGCCACCAAGAAATGATAAATATTTGAAAAGACAGATATGTTTAACCTGATTTAAACATTATACAATGTATACATGTATCAAAACTTTAAATGGTACCCCATTAATATGTATAATCTAAAAATTTTTTTAGTTGTCAGTAGACCTTTATTTATATGTGGTGCTGAGAATTGAACTCAGTGCCTCACACACTGAGCCTCAGCCCCAGCCCTAATATGTATAATTTTAATGCTTTTTCTTATTTTTTTGGTAGTGGGAATTGAGCCCAGGGCCTTGTGCATGCTAGGCAAGTGTTTTACCATTGAGCTACACTCCCAGCTGTGGAACAATTCAAATGAAAAAATAACTAATTAAAGACAAACAAAATTGGTTCTTTGAAAAGACAAACAAAACTGATGATACTTAGAAAGAAAAAGGAAAAAAGGCAGCAAACAACCAATACAGCAATGAAAAGAGGTGACAGTACCACAAATCATGCTGACTCTAAGATGATAAGAAGACACAATGAATGAATTTATGCTAATGTATTTGAAAGTTTAGGTGAAATGGAAAAATTCCTAGAAATGCATAGTTTTCCAGCACTGACATGAGAAGAAATGGTGGGTGGTATGTTGATCACATCAGACCCTTTCAGCTGCTGTGGTGCCACATCCCTGTAATCCTAAAGACTCGAGATGCTGAGGCAGGATTGCAAGTTTGAGGCCAGCTTCAGAAATTTAGTGAGACTTTGTCTCACAACAAAAACCATAAAGTGTTGGAGATGTAGCTCAGAGGTAAAGTACCTCTGGAGTCAATCCCCAGTACCACACACAAAAAAAAATAAAAACAAAAACTAAAACTAAAACAAAAACTGACCCTTTCCATGTGGAGGGAGAAGTAATACGTCTTTACTAGAATGGACAGATTCTCCAAGTGTGAGAGAAACAACTTGCTCATAGTAAATGAAGAGCAACAATAGCTATGTGACCTTGGAATGCTGGTCCTGTTATATACCTCATAACTAGAAGCAAACACCTGAAGGAACAACCGAATGATAGATTTCTATTAAACCTCCAGCTCAGACTGGGGGTGTAGATCCGTGGTAGAGTGCATACTTAGCATGCAAAGGCTCCAGCTTCAATCCCCAGCACTGTCAAGAAAAAAAAAAAAATCAGCAGTTCAAAGACAAAACTGCTTTTTCAGGACGTGGTCTATGAAAGATATATGATGCTCTATTCCTAAGAAGTAGAAAGATCAGTGTTTTTGACCATCACCTCAAGAATTTGCTTCCCATCTGTCTTCTTTGGCTTTGCTGGATTAGAAATCCTGATTACTACTGGCAGTAAGATGACTGCAGAGCAGTGGGGTAGGACAACTGCCTGGTCACTTAGCTTCTCATATGGATGTCAACTTGCCTTATGCTGGAAGCATTGTTTGGGTCCAGTTGGGCTATACTTTTCCTTTTACCTTCTGCTCTAGAGCTTCTACATTGCTCTAGACACTGGTGGGCTCAGCAAGCACAGCTCTCATTCCAGGTTACAGAGAATTGATGCCCTGAGGATAACCCTTAACCAACAGGGAATGGGAGCTGATGGATAAATACTTCTGGCTGATCCTCTGGAAGGCAATTCTGAGAATTCTCTACCTTCCTTAGAACTAAGTGCCCTTGATAAATCACCCCTATCTAGTCTCTCTCCTTTCCTTATCTCACACAATCTTATCCCTATTGCTCCTTGCAGTAATTTCTCAAATAAATTACATACCCTTAAGTCTTCAGACCATGAATCTGCTTTCAGGGAAAGTACAAGCTTAGGTATTCTGGAGCTGATCAGATTGGGTTCAAATTCCAAGTATGCTACTAACTAACTTTGTAATCTTGGGAAAAATTCCAGGTCTGCTACTAACTAGCTAGGTGATCTTGGGGAAAAATTACTTAAATTCTCTGGGTTCAGTTTCCTTATCTATAAAATGGGAGTAATTATGGCACCTACTTCATAGTATTGATGCAAGGAATAAACGAGGTGGTGTTCATAAAGAACTTTGAACTGTCAACTTCATCGTAGGAATCATATAAATGTTAGTTTTTACCGTGTTTGCAGATCATTTTTTTCTATTGGGGTATTTTAATAGTTTCTAAGAAATTTTTTATAATACTAAATATTTACCTTTATTTTTTATCATGCATGTAAAATACTTTTCTCAGTTTTGTCTTTCAGCATTGTTTATTGTGCTTTTTTACCTTACAAAATTGTTTTGTTTTGTTTATTTGTTTGAGACTTGATCTCTCTTAGTTGCTCAGGTTTGCCTTGAATTTTAAGCTCAAGTTATCCTTAACCTCCTGAGTATCTGGCACTATGTGCATGTGCCACCATACCTGATTTCATTTTTTTTTGATGAATGTTTTTCTTATTTATTTATTTATTTATTTATAGGAGAGAGAGAGAGAGAGAGAGAGAGAGAGAGAGAGAGAGAGAGAGAGAATTTTTTTAATATTTATTTTTTAGTTTTCGGCAGACACAACATCTTTGTTTGTGTGTGGTGTTGAGAATCGAACCCAGGCATCACACATGCCAGGAAAGTGCACTACCACTGAGCCCCAGCTCCAGCCCCTGATTTTTTTTTTTTTAAATAGACAAAATCAGCAATACTTTCCACTCTGGATTGTAGCCTTCATGCCTCACATAGATAGGCTTTCCCACTCTAAGATTATAGAAATAAAATATCTCCCCATGCAATGTGTTATTGCAAGTTTTATCAATTGCATACTAGTTAGCTGGAATGTTGCCTAATGTCAGTAAGTAGGTATACATTGCAATGTATGATTTTTATTAGTTTTCATTTCTGGCACATAGTGAGTCTTCAGCACATAGTGAGTATTCAGTTTTGTAGCATAAAATAAAGAATAAAAAGAAGACCTGAGTGATTCTGTGACGGGGACAGGAAATGTACAAGATGAGCCTGGAACATCTTGTAGTGTTGAAATCTAGGGACGTGCTCAAAACCAAACCAAACCAAACCCAAATAAACAAAATAAAACCAACCCTCACAATGATGGATAAGTCAAAGTGAAAAAGGAGCCAAGCCAAAGAATTCTCAATGGTCAAACCCGGAACAATTTGACCAACAAAAGAATGCACTATTTAATTATAATCCAAACTATAAAATAAATACCCATAATTCTATATTGATATAAATAGATTGGCTAAATAAATAAATAAAGGGGAGTGGACTGACAGTTCTTTCTATCCCTCAAAGAGGTGGAAGAGGTTTTTAAGTGTGGTCTGCTCATAGTGACTTCTTTCTAAAGAGTACAGAAAATAAAGGGGAACAGGAATGTCTGAAAGAAACCTGATCAACAGTACTTTGACCAGGTGATCAAAGTTAACATCAGCTTAGCCTAAGTCATGACTTATCATAAGCCATGCTGATAATATCTACCCTTGAAACAACCTGAGGAGAACAGCATTTTATCTCTGTGTTCTTGCCCCTAAAACCTAAAACCCAACTGAAGAATATTTTATAGTATATCTCAAAACTGTCAAAATCATCAAAAACAAGAAATGTCTTCGAAACTATCTTGCCAAGAGGAAACTAAGGAGGCATGATGATTAATGTAATGTGATATCTTGGATAGGATCTTGGAAAAAAAAGTATTGGGTAAAAACTAAGGAAATCTGAATATGGATAGGATCTTGAAAAAAAAAGTATTGGGTAAAAACTAAGAAAATCTGAATAAAGTATAGACTCTATTTAATAATAGTGTAATGGCTTATTGATGGTGATGAATGAACCATACCAAAGTAAGATGTTAATAAGAGGCTAAACTCATGTGGGATGTATGGAAATCCTCTATACTGTCTTTGCAGTTATTCTGTAAGTCAGTTTTACATTTAAAAATTTTATTTAAAAAAACAAGACCTTGAGGAGTATAAACTTTATTGGGGGAGACAATAAAATATAACCAAATAATTTATACCCATGAGGTGAGAATCCTACTGAAAGTGTTTGGTGGGATAGGATTACAGAAAAAAGAAGAGAGAGGGAGAACTTTTCCCACAAAGGAGGAAACATTGAACTAGGGCTATTTGCAGTTAGTGAACCAAAGAGAAGAGGAGAAAGAAGTATTTTTCGTGTTTAGTTTGTGTTTAAACTGCACTGAAGCATAGGAACAGGTATTTGTCTTTCCCATTTTGAAGTACTTCTTGGTATGTCCCATCTTAACGTCTGTTTCTTTTGACTAGAATTTGATCTACAGAATGATATCCTAAAAGAGGGGGGATGGGAACATAGCATAAATAGTAGGGTGCAGACCTAGCATGTGTGAGGCCCAGATTCCATTCCTGTTATTGTTAAAAAATAAAATAAATAAAGTACAAGAATAGAAAGATACCATTAGCAGAAATGCTTTTTAAATGAATCCTGTGATTTTGTTCTTGACCTCAATGTCTGAATTAAAGATTTGATTATTCTATTTCAGGGTTTCTTGACCTTGCACTGTTCAAATTTGGGGGTAGATAATTCTTTGTTGTGAAGGACTTCCTGTGCATTGTAAAATGTTTAGCAATATCCCTGGCCTCTCCCCTCTAGATGACAGTAGAACCCCCCCAGTTGTGACAATCAGAAAGGTCTCCAAATACTGCCAAATATCCCTTCTGGACATTAGAGAAATACTGCTATATTTCTGCTCACATTGCAAAGTCAGTTGTAGGCCTTAAAGGCAAGTGTGGCTAAGGAGAAATTAAGATTCTGAAATCGCCCGAGGTTGCATCTCCTGGGATCTCAAGATCTCTTCAGCTTAAGTTTATTCTGTAAGTCCACTCCAATGATTAGATCTTGACTTGGGTGAAATACTATGGGCCGAAGGTAGTGTTTCTGCTGTTTTATTTTATTCATTCATTCACCAAACATTTACTGAGGGCCTGCCATGTATCAGGTCCTTTGCTAGGTACTGGGGATTTGGTGATAAACCTGATAGGCCTATTTCCTTTGACAGGGACCTTGGCTGAATTCGATTGCATGTCCCCCAATCTGTGAAAAATGAAGATCATATTTACTTGTAATGATGATCCCTAGTAGTCGTTCTAATTAATTTCTCTCCAGAGATCAGGTACAGGTCTTGATTCATATAGTTCTTTTTTCTTTTTCTTTTTTTTTTTTTTGCGTGTTTCCTACTCCTTATCACAGACTTTTCTATGAACTCCAGCCCTTTCACAATCACTGAGATAAGATAGAAACTGTGGGGATGATAGAATCACATAAGTCTTCTGGCCCTCAAGACTCATTATCTAGCTAGATGTGTTCATTGATCTTTACCTGCAGAAATTGCTCTCGAGAGAGAAGAATTTAAAAGCAGGGTATCTGGCCATTTTGACCCTGCTGCTGGACTGCTAGCCTTTTCACTCTGCACTGTAAAGTCTCATGGCACAGGACCTTGACTCAGATGCTTAGGACACTGGTTAGCTGGAACACTTATGCCTGCCTTAGTCCCAGGTGTCTCCCAGGATTACTTGTGATGGCATCTTTAGATCTTGAGCTTTTGCCAGGAAAGTCTATTTTTATTTAACTTATTTTTAATCAGTAAGACTTGATAGATCTTGCTCTTTCTCTAAACCTTTGCCAAGGCACTTCATGTAACTAACTTTATTCACAAACCAAGAGGATTTTATTGTCATACTATACTTAGGGTCTTCCTTTTTGGTGCAGAAAATATGGCTGCTATGCTGGTTGTCCCTTTTAAGTCTTGCTGAGGTTTTCCTGGCCCTGGCTACTCATCAGGAACATACAGTTAATTTTTGGCCCATGATCTAGTCCTGAGACTGGCAAGTCCAAAATTATTAGTAGGTAAAAAGTCTTCAGGAACAAAAAAGTGTCATGAATTCAGGGGCTTTCTAGTAGGCGAGATACCTTTTGATGTCTTTTTGGCAATTTTTCATTTTCTTTGTGTGCCAGGGATGGAAGCCAGGGCCTCAGGCATACTGGGCATAAGCTCCATCATCCTTGCTTTTAACAGTTTTTGATGGAATCAGTGTGGCTTTGTTTTGCAAGGGTCAGAGATTTTTTTAAGCTCATTCAAGCAAAAGGGGACTTTTGAAAGGATACACTAGGATAAAGTAGACCTGGAGAGCTGCCAGGAGTTTAGGCAACTTCATGAACCTCTGCCTTTCTCTCCTAAACTCTAGGTCTGTTAAGCTTACATGGGAGGCTGGGAAAGCAGATAGTATCTTTGAGGAACCAAATGAAGACTGGTGTGACTTGACTGTCATTTGAGGTTTAAGAGCCAGGCAAGGGCAAGCTCATGCAGAGGATCACAGATTATGCAAAAATTTTGGGAATTTATTATAGAAATACTGGGAAAACATTGAAGACAAGCAATATGGTATGTATAATGATTGCAAGAATATTATAATAATAATTATTGGTGATATTGGGGATTAAACCCAGGGCACATGCTAGGCAAGTACCACCACTGAACTACATCCTTTTAATTTTTGAGACAGGGATCTTACTAAATATGGTATGTATAATGATTGCAAGAATATTATAATAATAATTATTGGTGGTATTGGGGATTGAACCCAGGGCACATGCTAGGCAAGTACCACCACTGAACTACACCTTTTAATTTTTATTTGAGACAAGGGTCTTACTAAATTGCCCAGGCTGGCCTTGGACTTGGCATCCTCCTGCCTCAGCCTCCTGAGTAGCTGGAATTTCAGACATGCATTAGGATACCTAGATACAAGAAGATGATTTTTTTTGACTACAGAGAGAGAAGAGTTTGGGGAAGGCCACAGGAATGCAAGTGTTACATGTGGTTGACTAAAGAAAGTGCTCTGAAGACACCTCTGATATTACTGATAATGTTCATTCGTCCATCCTTCCTTCCTTCCTTTCTTTCCTTATACCGGAGATAGAATCCAGAGGGACTTTACTCCTAATTCACACCCCCAGACCCCATCCCCCAGACTTGAACAAGTGATCCACTTGCCTCAGCCTCCTGACTCACTGGAATCATGAGTGTGTATCATCATTTATATTATGGCCAACAATATTCTTTTTTTAATATTTAATTTTTAGTTGTAGTTGGACACAATACCTTTATTTTAGTTATTTATTTTTACGTGGTGCTGGGGATCGAACCCAGGGCCTCGCATGTGCTAGGCAAATGCTCTATCAACACTCCACAACCCCAGTGTGCCAACAATATTCTTTTTTTAAAAAAAAATATTTTATTTACATTTTAGTTTTCGGCAAACACAACATCTTTGTTTGTATGTGGTGCTGAGGATGGAACCTGGGCCAGGGGAGCGCGCTACTGCTTGAGCCACATCCCCACCCTCCCAACAATATTCTTGAGTTGTTCTTTCTCTCTAGTCCAAGATCCATGTCAGGGTTGGGTATTCCATTTACTTGTTATATCTCTAATTAGTTTCTCTGCCTCTGTCTTTTAAAAAAATGTTTTATTTGTGCATTATAATTATACATTATAGTGTAATTCATTGGGACATATTTGTACATGCATATAACATTAATTGATCAATTCCATTTCCCAATATCTCCCCCTTTCCTTCCCCTTTATTTGTCTTTTATGGCTATGTTACTTTGATGATACAAGTCGTTATTTTATAGAATGTCCTTCAGTTTGGATAGTCTATAAAATGAGAAAATACCAGATTGTCTAATTTTTTTCACAGTCAGGTTTAGTTTATTCACTTTTGTCAGTAATACCATTTTTGTCAGGTGCTGCTGTGTCCTTTGCTGTGTGTCACATGATGTCAGTTTGTCCTGTATTAGTTTTCTTGTGTTATCTTTGATTCCTTGATCAATGTGGTGGTTATTGTGTTTATGTTTCTAGCTCCTGTAAACTTAATGCTTTAACATCTCTCCCACATGCCAGGCATACCTTGTGCTGGACCACCTGATAATGTGCCTGAGTCACCTTGCCTTGACATTCTGCCTCCTGCCTCTTTTTCAAACTCAAATCTGGTCTATCCTAAACCTACTTGCCCATGGAAATCACAGTAAATGTACTTGCCCACAGTTCCTCCTCTTTCTTCTGCCTTCTTGTGTAGTCTCCTATGGCGTGATGCATATTCCAGTCCCAGAGACTTTTTTTGTTTAATTATTTGCAGTCATTGAATTGATCCTGTGGATGTAGTTGGAGATCTAGGGGAAGATGGTAATAATTGCAGCTAACAGCAGACCCGAAGCTGACCCATGCAGACCGTTAGCAGCACAGTAGTTCAGTGGTCTGTCAGAGTCACCTGGTTTTCTGTTAAGCCCTTTTCTTTCTGGATGTTACTTTCTTCCATTCAAAGGGTTATAATGGAAGCAGCCATATTTGTTTATACTGTGTCCTCACTACAAATACCTCTCTCTCTCTCTCTCTTTCCTTTCTTTCTTTCTCTTTTAAAGGAGAGTACTTTTATTGGAGGCTTATGGTTTCAGAAATCTGAGTCCAAAGATGATCAAATCCATAGCTTTGGGCCCAAGGAGAGGTAGCACATCATGGCAGAAGGGCATGGTTGAACAAAGTAACTCAGGACATGACATGGCAACTAGAAAGCATATAGACAAATTATAATATTTTTTTGAATTTTAATATTTATTTTTTAGTTTTCTGCGGACACAACATCTTTGTTTGTATGTGGTGCTGAGGATCGAACCCAGGCCGCACACATGCCAGGCAAGTGCGCTACCGCTTGAGCCACATCCCCAGCCCCTATATTTTCTTTTGGTGCTGGAGATTGAGTCCAGAGGTGCTCTACCACTGAGCTACATCCCTAGCCCTTTTTATTTTATTTTAAAAATTCGAGACAGGATCTTGCTAAGTTGCTGAGTCTAGCCACAAACTAGCTATTCTCCGCCTCAGCCCCCCTGAGTCATTGGGATTATAGTCACGCATCACTTCGCCTGGCTGACAAACTTTATTTTATTTATTTATTTTTTAAAAATATCTTTTTAAGTTATACATGGGCACAATATCTTTATTTTGTTTATTTATTTTTATGTGGTGCTGAGGATCGAACCCAGGGTCTCACATGTTCGAGGCCAGCTCTCTACCACTGAGCCACAACCCCAGTCCCATAAAACTTTATTTTTAATGGTAAGTGTCTCTTGATCTGTTGTCCTTACATACACAAATAATAATAGAACCTATTAAAACACTTTCCAGGTCTTCCTGCTTGAAGTTACTCTTTTCCCTAATTAATAAGTAATTTGTGGGATGATACCTCAAAATTTTTTTGACTGAGAAGCATATGAGAAATATGGCCTACTAAACTGATTTAATCCCTCTCTAATGGGTGAAGACCTCCACTAGAAAACACCAATCTGATGGAAATATCACTTTGAATCATCTGGAAAATAGATGGGAGGAGTAAAACTGATAGCAAAGAGCCTATAATAAATTTTGCCATAATTCAGGTGAGAGAGATTGGTAGCTACTAACAAACAGGTTGAGAAAAGTGGCTATATTTAAAGGAGAAGTGAATAGGTTGAGAAGCTTGAGTTGAAATTCATGATTGATGGCATTTGAGTGTGGAGAAAAGAGGGAGGTATCAAGACTGACACAAATTTCTGGCTCTGCCTTTGGGGTAGAAGGTGGTTGTGGTTCTTCTTATTGAGATGCCTAAGCATTAAGGTTCAGACTCCATGGTGTTGAATTTGAGATCTTAGAATGTTGGATTGGAGCTGTCCATTGGGCAACTGGGTCTGTGTCACTTAGAAAGAAAATCAAGGTTGGATTCTTAGCAAACTGAAGTTGGATTTTACTTACAGAGATTTTACTACCTCATGCCCACTGCAGGAAGCTTGAAGTTAGTTAGGGATAGAAACAAATTTTCTGGAAATATTTCCTGTAATTTGGTATGCTCAAGTGAAAAATATACCAAGGAAGCTAATTAGCATAAATTTGTTAGAAGGAATTTCACTTTTCAGCACTTTTCCCTATGCTTTTTTGGTTATCTGCCCTATACAGTCCTATATGCAGAGAAAGAGAAGTGTGAAAAATAATTTAAACTTGCATTGGTGCTTTACATCACAAGTGAAGTAAGTCTGGGCTTTCTCAGATGCTGTTCCATAGTCTTAATTCTCCAAATCTAGCAACATGCATTCTCAGTAAGGAATAGATACCTGAGATAAACACGTGCATGGTGCAGGCTATTTCCAAGTGCCATGAATTTGGGATTATAAAGATATTCTTTTAAGAATTTATTTTTAAGAAAGTGAGTGAGGATAGACGGATCCTCTTCGGTCTCCTATCCCTACCCTTTTCTGATCCCCTCCTCTCTTCTTTACCCCTTCTGCGTTATTTTGGGATTAGCGGCTGGGTCAGCCCGACATACAAATGCAGCTGGCTCCTACCGTCCGCCTGAGCCCTGCTGTGCAACCACGTCAGGAATTCCAGTAAGTTGGCAACACTGGAGCACAAAGACAACAACAATGAGGAAAACCCTTCAGTGCAGAAAGGAATGTTTGGAGCCCCGACTGCTACATTGAAAGGACACACACACACACACACACACACACACACACACACACACACACACACACACACACACATTCACACTCGCGCCTGCGCACCCACGCGCGCCCCGAGAGGAAGCCCAGCCCCTCCCACACGCGGTACTCCCTCCCATCCGCTCGCTCAGGCGCGCGCGCCTTCCCAACATGCGCGCGCGGCTGCTCTTTGTAACTTGGAGGTGCGGGGACGCTCATTGACTATGCAACACGGCCCTTGCGGGAGTCGCACTGGCCTGACCCCTGCGCGGTCTCGTACCATCGCCCCGGCCGCCCGGAACCGGCATAAATCACCCGCAGAGACTGGAGTGCAACGACGCGCCCCCTGACCGCCTCCCTCCTCCCACCGGGGTCGTCTCTCTCCCTCTCCAGTCCCCCTTCTAGCCCCGCCGGTCCCCAACTGTGCTTCCTCCTAGGCAAGGAACAGCGTGAAGCAAGTAGAATTCCAGTGGCCAGAGCACAGAACTCTGGAATTCCCGGTTAAGAAACTACTCTTCACAACTCTTAAGAGTTGTTTGTCTACACCCATCCTACCCCTGATCTCCAAAGCTGCTCCAACCAGAGTCTACCCAAGCTATATGATCAGGACTGTTGGGGTCAGCTGAGCCCCAGGTGGTCAGTACTCTGGGAAAAAGGGGCTAGCAGGAATTGGCACGTAGTCACCCCTGTGGAGAGGGGAGGCAGCGGGACCTTGTCCAGGGACCACGTGGATATAGAGCTTGTAGCCTGCACGCGTCACAGCTCCCTTGAGGGAGCTGAGGGAAAGGGGTCCTTGGACCAGGATCCTGTACTGGCCGCGCTGCTTCAGGGGTCCGGGCATAAGATTCTGGGAAAACCTGAGTCCGGAACCAACCCCTCTTCATATTGAGCTCTCAGTGTCGGCAATAAGTTGCACCATTTCTCCTTTTCTCTCGGTGCTATGGTGACGCGTACAGGCTGGGGACCCGGCTCTGAGGTCGCGTGTAAGATTCACTCTCAGTGCTCTTGGGAGCCCGGTCCCCGCCTGCCTGTTCAACGTGGCCCCTCAAAAGGGAACCTCGGAGTTTCCTAAACCCCTAGTGCTGCTTCTTCTTAATAACTACGGAGAAGACATTCTTTTCAGTTTGTTTCAAAATGAACAGACTTGTAAAGAAGCGCAACCTGACCGCGACACCTGTAGACGCGGCACTTAAAAGCTAAACGTGCCAATGGTTTCCTCAACAATGATCCAAACACCTCTCGAACTTATAAAAACACGAAGACTCCATTTGGGCAGCCTGAATCCTATCTGGGGAAGTCAGGGACTCCAAGGGAGGCGGGAGAGTTCAGGTCTGGGAATGAAGGTCGCAGATCTTTCCAACTGACTCTTGCCCTTTCCCCCTTCTTGGTGTCCCTTCGCTCTCCTTCTTTTCCCTCCGCGCTTTTTCCCCCCCTTGTCTATCTTTTCGTTTTTCCTTTTCTATCGCTTATTTTTCTTTCTCTTCTCTACTCCTGACCTCCCCCGCCTTCTCTATTCCGTTGCATTGCTCATTTAGTTTCTAAGTTTATGTCCCTGGCCGATTTCCCCGTGGGACGCCTAGCCTGCTTCTGTTCGGAGGCAAATCCTGCAGAGAGGCGAAGGCAGCGCAAACGCTGGCGTATAAGTATGCTTAAGAGTGACCATGTCAGTGTTTTAGTGTGACTGTGAAAAGTGCGCGCTTGCGTGACTGAATCAATTTGTGTGGCAGTGAGCAGTGTGTGTGCCTGAATTAGTCCGTGCATGAGTGTACGCGTGTGTGGAGTGTGCATGTGTGAGCGCGCTTGTGTTCGAGTGCCCACTCCTCCTTGCGCTGCAAAGTGCAGGGGGCGGGCCGGGCGGCAGGGGGCCTGCCCCGCTGGATTCCCGCATGCTAGTTCCGGGGCGGTCGGGTCTAAAGGGCTTTATGCACTGTCTGGAGGGTGGGGTCTGGCGCGGGTAGAAAACGGGATGCCTCAGGCCTCCGGGCAGGCTTTCTGCTGTTAGAGGAGAGCTGAGGTGCGGACCGCAAGGAGCAATCACAAGAGGAGGCGCTGCTGGTGCTGTGAGGGACGCGCGCCCACCTCCCGGGAGGAACGGCGAGGCCGGGGACTTTCGCTAGGATGGAGCGCCCGGCGGCGGTGAGGTGCAAGCTACTGCTGGCTCTCGCCGCTTGCCTGGTGCGGGTCAGTGGTCAAGGTAAGCACCCACTGGCCAGAGCCATGCAGGGGCTATGGACTTCCTTGGGCACGGCGGGGTAGAGTTCAGGGGAGAGGAGCGACCAGGGTAGGGCGGCTGCGCGGCAGCTGCTCTTCTTGGGGGGAACTAAGGTTGCCCTGCGAGCGGACTAGCGCTATTGCCCCAACGCTGGCCCGGGAACTCAGCAGCCGCCAACTTGAGAACGCAGCTCTACCGGTTTTGATGACAGCTCACCCCATAGGGATCCTCGTCTTTCTTCCCACGCGGGTTTGTCTTGACCTTTCTGGAAAACACTTTGGAGTTGGGACCGGGAAAAGAGGTTCTTTTTTGCAGATCTGCAACCTGCACCTACCAAGGATTTCTTTATTGGAGTCTGAGCGTCCTCGCAGCTCTGAGCGCAGTTCTCCACCTGCAGCGCTTGGCTAGGGAGATCGCTTAGCGCGCTCAGGGCCGCAGGCCAGGGTTCCCCCTCCCATCACCGGCGAAACTTGGTCCCGCGGTGACCCCCAAGAGACCGCATCTCATGATACAGATCATTTACGAGCCAAGATAAGACCGGGAGGCGGGATTGGCCGAGAGTGCAGCTGAGATACTGGAGTATTTTCTTGAGGAGTTTTGCTTTCCAACAGGGAGGTGGGGGCTTTTGTGTGCATGAATGGGGCCAGTTTGCGCCGCCAGTTTTGGGGCTCGAATGCAGAAAGTTTCTAGTATGGCTTTAAACTTCTCAAGTTGTTGGAGAGTTGTTTTTACAGAAACAGAGGGAAGGGAGGAGAAGTGGAGGGAATAAAAACAGTAAGAGAAGCTGAGGAGAGAGGGAAAGACAAGCAAGTGAAAGGCATGGAGAGAAGGAGGGGAGAAAGAGCGAGAGAGCATGGGGGTCTTGGGGGTGGGGGCCAGCGCCAGAGAGCGAGCGCCAGCGCCCGAGAGAGAGCGAGCTGGGATGAATGGAAAGGGCCAGGAGGCTACGGGAGAACCCGCGAGCTCTCTCCCTGGCTTTCCGTTGCTAGGTAGCAGCCGCGAGCTGCGTGTGACCGACCACCAGACAGACAGAGCGGACACTGCTGCCACTGCAGGGACTAATCTGTCTGTGGGGATGGGGGAGTCCCCCCTTTCCCCTCCTGCTCCTTCCCGTCGGACATCTTAATTGCCCTACAATAAAAATGAAACCCCTATTGTTGCAGGATTAGCCAAAGCAATAAATTGATTTCCCTGGATCACGTATTGGGGTTGACGGGTGCGTACTGTGGAAGCCCCCATTTATGGAGGAGAGAGGGGAGGGCTTGTGGATGGGCCGTGGCATGTATTCAAATGGTTAATCTGCTTTCTTTCTTCAATTCTTAGCGTAAGCTCCTTAGAGAGAATCAAGTAAGTAATTATACAGCAACTCCTAGCAGCACCCATTTCAGACTTCCTGGGAAGAAGTTTGGAAATGGCAACAAACCCCACTGGTTTTGCAAAAATCTTTTGGAAAGGAAGGGGAGGCAGGGTGAGACCGTTAATAATTCTTTCTTTGGACAGCTTTTTCAGTGTTGGAAACAGAAAGAATTTATTTTTATTATGGGAAGTTTGCACAGTGCAAATATATATGTATATATTATATTTATGTATATCTATATATCTCATGTGCTAAATATAGCAATAGGATTTACTACATGTTTCTGTTCCTGCCTGACAGAAAGAAATCTTGCCCTGATTAATTTACAAAGTCCCTGTACATCTAAAACATATTCTTTTCCCTGGGTGGATGGTTTAGTCTTTAAATAACCAGTTTCTTCTCTTCTTGGTAGTTGACATCCATGTATCTTTATTCTATGATAATATATTGTAACAATATGTATAGTAGTAATAACACAGCACACATTTACATATGTGACAAGTCCTGTTCTGAGTATCTTACAGTTATCTATTCATTTTGCCTTTATAATATCCTTTTAAAGAAAGTAGTGTTATTATCCCTAATTTACAGATGGGAAAATGGAGGCATATAGCAATTAAGAATTGCCCATGGTTCATATTACTAGAAAATGGCAAAGGTATGAGGCAAACCTAGGGAATTCTGACTCCATAGAGTCCATAATTTAACCATTATGGTATGTCTTCTCTGTTTCTCTTTTGTTTTGTGCTAAAAGTGTTGTGGTAAGTTGGGGCTGAGGCTGTGGCTCAGTGGTAGTGCACCTGCCTGGCATGTGTGAGGCGCACTGGATTCAGTTCTCAGCACTGGGTATAAAAAAATAAAATAAAAAGATCTATCAACAGCTAAAAAAAATGTACATGTGTGAGGTTATTAAAGAAGGCCAGAAGCATTTTGCAAGTCCCTACTGGGTAAAATTCACCTGCTGCTTCATAACCATGGATGGTGGAAATTTTTTCAGAAACTTTAGGTTTTTAAGATCTGAACCCAGGTCTCTTCATTCCTAGTCTTCATATCTGATATATTTTTAGATATATGTCCTCTAAATGTCCTGAGCCTGGTTGGTTGAAGAGTCTTCTGTATTCCCCTTGTTTTGCCTTATAGAGTCATATGATATGAAATAAAATATGATGAAATTGTAAATACCTTTAGTTAAGCATTGCATTTTAGGTAGAAAACCAGAACTAACTTTGTGCCACTAGAAACTGGAAGAGCAGAATGTTGAGTGTTGCATGGTTAGCTTTTCTGTTTTAAAAATTCCATGTCTGTAAAAATTATTTGCATTTTCTTCATCTTTTTCATAATGCTTTTCAAGAAAAAAAAAATTAGGAGTGCCTTCAGGAGTTAAGTTCTCTAGGTTGCAGTAGTAGCTTCACTACATTTTAGCTTTGTGACCTTGGAGAAGGCACCTGACTTTGCATGACTCAGGTGTTCAACTGCAAAATTGACATGATAATAAGAACTTATCCCGTGGCATTCTATATGAACACGAAACGCTGAAATTGTAAAGTACTTAGCATGATGTATGGTATATAGATCATGAAAATAAACTAGTAGTGTATGTATATATTATTTGAGGTATTGGGGGATTGAACCCAGGACCTTGCACTTGTTAGGAAAGTACTATTTTTATATTTATCAACACTTAAAGTAATATACTCCTGCTTATTGTTCATATTTTCAATTTTCAACTGCATGTAGAAAAGTCTTCTTTAAGCATTTTCTACTAATAGGTCTTTAAGGAATTCCCAGATTTGAGGATGTACTCTTTATTTTTATAGTATTGACCTTCAAAAAGTTATATCTTTAGTCCAGTAAAATTTGGTGATGTTCTTATGACATTTGCATCTTTGAGTGAAGTTTGTATGTTTCAAAGAATTGTGTTTTTGTCACATCTCACTTATACTTGATTAATGCTTTTATTTCACAGCAATTGGCTTATATTTCTCTACTTGAGATTCCTCTATTCTGTTCTTTATAGGGCTTCTGCCTGAACTCTCTTCAACCATGTGGTGGAAACAAGAATTTTTGCAGTTAAAGGGAGCCTTAGATATCAACTGGTCTGCTTGTATTATTTTACAGATAAACAATTAACCCAGGAGAGGGGAAGGAGGAGGGCTGAAAGGAGTGAAAGGGAAGGGAATTAAGTACCTGGCCTTAGGGTATGAAGACTGCAGTAGATCTAAGATCAGCATTTGAGCATCTCATTCCCAGTCTTTGCACTTGACCATTTTTTCTTGATACACATCATCTGAAAGTCCCCACCCTCTTTAGTCCCGGAGATTTCTAATTCCTTTCAGTTGATCCTCACTTATCAGATGAGTCAGAGTATGACAAGTAGATGACCTTCGTGAATCTTTAAAAAAAACTGGGTAGGTCTCTTGCTCCAGGCCAAAGAGGAATCCTGTGGTGGGTCAGGATGTGCATGTACTTTCAGTATGACCCAGGGCTTCTGCCACATTGGAATGGAGCCCCCAACTCCCAAGGACCAGCCTCCAGATCCATTTTGCAAATCTTTGGACCATCAAAACACATTCTTTGGATTTTCTAGTGCTGACTGGGATAGAACTAGATTTTTAGTCTTGTTCAAGGTACTTTTTAGGTCATGGTTAATCATTTGTCCAGGTGGCACTCTAAGAACACTGACACGTTTTTGAATTAGAATTTTGATTATAATTTAAAATAATGATATTATGAATCTAGATGTATTTCTTGTGTTACTAGAAACATGGTAATAATGACTTTGGTGTGTCTGCTAAGTCCTACCAGCTAGAACAGAGTACATAGAAAGTAGAGGGTGCTGACAAAATATTTTGAATTGAATAATTTCTCGACAATCTTGTTATTATGAAATATGAGGAATTTGAGATTTTGGAATTAGAGGATCTGGGGTTGAATTTTAGCTCTGCTTTTCACTATCTAGGAAATCCAGTACAATGACTCTTAGTGCTCTGGGTCAGTTTTCTTTTTTGTAAAATGGGTTCATATCCACCTCACAGGATGGTTATGCAGATCGAATGAGGCAATGACTGTGAAGACTCATAGATTCCTATCCAACATTATCATCTTCCTCAAGAATTTGATTTTTTATAACTTGGGGGTGGAGTTACTTTATTATTTTATTTTATTTTAAAAAAGAACCAATTTTTATTTTTAAAGAGAGAGTGAGAGAGAAGAGAGAGAGAGAGAGAGAGAGAGAGAATTTGTAATATTTATTTTCTAGTTCTCAGTGGACATATCTTTGTATGTGGTGCTGAGGATCGAACCTGGGCCGCACGCATGTCAGGCAAGCGCGCTACCGCTTGAGCCACATCCCCAGTCCAGTTGGAGTTACTTTAGTATCTAGATATCTTCTTTGCAGTCAGTTCCAAGGACACACGCACACAGATTGATGTGTCCTCTTAGTGACTGTGAAAATTTTACATTTTTCAAGGTATTTGTAAATGATAGAAACCTAGGCTAAACCAACTGAAGCCAAGAAAATTATTGAAATTATTCCAAAAGGTACAGATATTAAGCTGAGCTATCTGAGTTTGCCTTTTTTTTTCCAGGCGGAAATAGTCAGATATTGGCAGTTTCATTTGGTTCAATCAAATACAAAATAGAGGCTTGCCCTATGTCTTGTTTTCTCATCATCTCCTTTTTAAAAATTGTTGACAAAATGGTAAAATATTGTTACCACTATGGTTTAGTGGTCACTAAGATGAAGCCACTCCTAACATGTTCTTTAGTGTAAAATGACTCTCAGTCATCTGCTATCCGATCATCTCCACTGGGAAAAAGCAAGAGTTTGATTGGTTTCAGCAAATGTCTCAGAGGTTCACAGGGACTTTTCAAGGCCTTAGGCTCTTGGGACAAATGACTGCTATATCCAGGGTTATAAAGTGTTCCTATGACTTAGGCATAAGTCATAGGAACACTTGGTCCCTGAGGTCATGGATTAAGTGTGGACCTGAGAGGGGATTTGGGGTAAGGCTACCAGGAGAAGGGCAAACAGATGCTGAGCTGCAAAAATGACCAGTACACCTTAACAGAAAAGGTTGACTGATGTTATTTTTATTTTGTATGTGAAATCAGACTTGAAAAGGCTGACAGTTCTCAGATGACTCAATGAATTGAAGGGAGAAAAATATTTATTAGAAATATTAAAAGACACGGTGCTCTGGGTTCCTAGAATTATGCTGCAACTTTTAAGTTTAGGGAAAGAACAGGAGAAGGAAAGACTTTGAGAAGATTTATTTGGAGCCCCATATTTTCTTATTTGGTGCAGACCTTTATGATGGACAGGGAAATTCTAGAAAATGAGCAGAGAAACAGAATATAGGAACTCTTGAGTCCATTGTAGGCTTCCTTTTTTTTTTTTTCCTTTTTTTTTTCTGTGATCCCCTAACTCCTTCTCTAGCTTATTTCACTCCCTTGTTTGTTCCTTTTCCACATATGGATCTCAGCTATGGGAATGAGATAGATGGAAAGAAGAGAGAAGAGTCTGAAGATAGGTTAAGATGCTTCCATGGAGATAGACTATATCCTGGTGCATGTCTAGGGGTCCCTAACATTTAACCTAGGGACTTCTTTCACAGATGGTAGAACAGATATCTTTTCTACCTTACTGGAGTCATTTTCAAAAGCCAAATATATGTACGCTGGGCGGGTGGCTATTTTGTTGGTGGTTAATTTACATTCTTAATTTGGATAGCTTGTGCTAAGAAAACGAAAACATTATTATTCCTAAACTAGGATGGTTAACTTTCATATTTGGGCACTTCTGATGTAGGACAGCAGTGACACACAATGAAGGAAATGTCTTTCCTAGAAAAATGACATATTAGACAATTTAAAGTTTCATGTTGAAATCTCGATACTTTTTGGTCCTTAGCCCTTGGGTCATGCCTGACCTCAAGGTTGTAGGAAACAGTGAGAAATGAGTGAAAGGAGAGGGTTGCCATTCTGTGCATTGAAAAGTTAAGCCACTGTTATCAAGGGTACAATGACTTGTGTATTGTTTAGATCTTGAGATTCAAGTTTGTAAGCAATACCCAAAGGTCTCTTTTAAATTTATGCACCCCAGCCAATAACACATGAAGATTCCTCATAACTTGGAAAATAAGCCTTAATTCATTTGTCTCTTGATTGACATTAAAGTGTCAACATATCTGCTTTTTGGGCCCAGTGGGTGTTGAGGAAACCTGAAGAAGAGGAAGAGGAAAGTAGCCACAATTTTGTTATGCTACAATTTCTTGGATTCTTATATAAAAATATCCTGTCTTACAATGTCAGGGATTTGTATGTCATTTCAGGCCCAATTCTTTGGTTTTTATCTCATTAACGAGGAGTACTTTTCTGAATAAAGACTCAAAAAATTAAACCATTTGTTTCATAGAATAATCCATAAAGTTAAACTGCAGAATTGACATAGTTTATCTGACATATGTCAATCTCACCCACATTTGAACCTTACTATAAGAGGAAAATGCTATTATTTCCACATGAGCTTAATTTTGGTTTGGGGAAGGGTTTGGAGGACATTTCTTGTTTCAAGAAACCAGAAATAGAAAACCCAACTCAAACTGGCTTAAAGAACAAAGGGTATTTATTGGCTCATGTAGGTGAAAAACCCTGAGACTGAGTGGAGTTCAGGTGAGGTGTAGTCAGGGCTCTGGTTCCCTTCTTTGTGTTTCTTTTTTTGACTCAACTCTCAAAGTTTCAGCTTTGTTTTCAGTCTGGTTTCCCATATGGTTGTAATATTGCTGCCAGGGCAAATGGGGTTGCTTGTTTCCTTGATCACACTGAGAGGAATATTCAGCCTTGAAAAAGGTTTTAGTTATGTTCTTAAAAGCATTATTTCATCAAAGGAACTTAAAATGTTATAATTTCTAAGGACCTTAGATAGATGCCAGTTAGCTTCCCAAAGTTCTCATATCATAAAAATCACCTGTGGAGCTTTATAAACTATATAAATTCTTAGGTCAAAACCCATGCTTACTAAATCAAAGATATGAGAATTTGTTTTGAAGAGTTTCTAGGTTGTTCTGAGGGCCAGACAATTTGGGAACAACTGAGCTAGGTAATACCTCTTATTTTTTTAGTTTTATAAATTGAGACTTAGAGATAGGTGACCAGTCACTGCAGGGTCCTTTGAGTGGCAGGTTAGTGTACTTGGTTAAATCTATTGCTTGCTCTGGAAGGGAGAGTTATAAGAATAACTACTCTTATTGTCTGAGGGTAAGACCATCTCCTTTCCTGGCCAGAATAACAGGTCCTCCATGTTAAATCTCTGCCACTGTTTGTGTCTTAATTGTGTTCTTTGCCCTTTCCCTGGGCACACTTGAAGCTCTTGTTCTCACTACATGATGTAAACAAGTGTGAGTGAGAGGTCTTCTTTTCCTTTCTCACCTAAGGTAGAAATTTATTCAGAGCATCCTTGACCGTGTCCAAGAGCGTCTAGGACAGCCATGGATTCCATGGTTGGAATGGGAATATTGTAAAACCTGATAGTTCATTTTCTTTATTTCATAACCTCGTCTGTGGCCCTCACTGGGACTTCTAGTTTGTTGATCCTACTTTGTCTGCACCGTCCCTCAAATTACTCATTAATTTGCTTCCGTAGCTTATATTTTATGACCCACTAACACCTCCTGTTTCCTTCAGCCTTTGAAACTGTCTGCTCAAATGTTTTTTGTTTTTAGTAAAGTAGAAGCCATCAGGAGCTCGAAACCCTTGACCATCATCTCTTGCTCTTCAGCCTGTTTATTCTGTCTTCCTCCTATTATTCTGGAAGAATAGTCCCTGCTCTTAAGTCTAACTGCTTCATTCATGTTCTGGATCCCATTCTTTCTCATCTCTTAGTGATCGAATCCTTTCTCTTCTACAAAATCCTCTTTGTTCCACATTCCCTTCTAGATACCACTCTCACTTCTCTGTTCTTCTTTACAGCAAACACTGACAGTTTGACGATATCCACTATAATTTCTCTCCATTTTTTCCTCAAATCTCTTCCCTTCAGGTTTTTGCCATCACCCTTGACACATATCTCTTTGTCAAAGTCACTGATGAACTCCATGTTAAATCCACTGATTCATTCTCAGCTCTGGTCTTATTATTCTTTTTGGGGTACTGAGGAACAAGTCCTTGCACATGTTAGGAAAATGCTCTGCCACTGAGTTATAGCCCTGTTCTAGCTCAGATCCTCTTTAACCCATGAGCAGTTCTAGACACAGTGTATCCCCTCTTCTTCAGTGAAACTCTTCCTTTGATTTCCAAAAAATTACACTCCCCTGGTGTTCTTCCTTTTTTTTTCTAGCCGCCCTGTTTCTTTGGCTTCATCCTGTCTCACTTATTTGCTGATATCTTTCACATTTATGTGCTAATCCAGACCACTACCCTAAACTCCAGACCAATATCTCTGTCTGCTCATTTGACTTATCTGTTGGGTTTTCCAATAGCCATCTCAGACTTAATGGATCCCCAAGGAAGCTCCTGATCTCCACTAATCCTCCAAATCTGTTTTCCACCTGGAATTCCTCACCCCAGGAAATGGCTGCTCCATTCTTGTTCAGGCCCCAAAGCTTTCAGATTGTGCATGACTTGCCTCCTACAGGTATTTATTTGCTCATGGATACCTGCTGGGGTGTGGTCTTCTCTGCTCCTTTCTTGCTCAGGCCCCAAAGCTTGGATTCTGTGTTGATTCCTCTTTTTGTTTTTTACCCCTTACCTAATCTTTCAGAAAACCCCATTGTTTTCAACCTATTTGTAGAATCCAGTCACTTTCACCATCTCTGGCTTCATCACTTGGGTCCATGTGACCACCATCTTGCCTGGATTGTGGCAACAGCTTCCTTATGGTCACCTTCTTTCCTCTGTCCCATTCCTCTCTACTGTCTGTAGTAGCTAAAGGAGCCCTTTCCTAAAATCAGTCAGATCATGGCACTTCTCTGTTCAAAAAGCTCTGGTGGTTTCTGACACAAACAGGCTGGTGTGTCTAGAAATAGACACTGAGACAGAGCTTGGAGCACAAGATATTTGCTATGACCAATGCCTGTGAGAGGAAAGAGAAAAAGGATGGGCAGAAGAAGAACTTGAACTGGGACAAGGCCTTGGGCAACACTGCAGAAGTCCTGGAGCAAGAGTTGCCTATTAAAGAGTTCTGTTTCAGGCCCAGGTAATATCCTTGCTCAGCTACTGCATATGGCCTGCCCTGGAAAGACATGACCTTGGGCAGGTGGCCTTCTCCAGCTGAGGCAGATCCCCCAAAAAGCTGATTGCAGGTAGAAAGTCCTTCCCTGCAGCTGGTCCTACCTTGAAGGGGAAACTGAGTTGTGCATCTCCAGGTGTCCTGCCCTGCTGCATCTCATGGAGAGTCTAAGAACTTCCAATGGTCTATAAAATTCCAACCATCTGGCCTCCCTGACCTCGCGTCCTCGTCTCCCCAGCTCAATGCTTCAGGCACAGTGATACATGGCTTTCCCCCAGCACAGTGAGCCCTCTCAGGCCTTTCCATTTGCTTTCTGTCAGATTGTCAGTTTGTGCATGACTTGCCTCCTACAGGTATTTGCTCATGGATACCTGCTGGGGTGTAGTCTTCTCTGATTCTTTCCTGATTTCCTTTCTCCATTACATTTCTCACTATCTGAGAAAGTACGTTAATTAAATTACTTAATTTGTTTATTTGCCAATAAGTCTTTTCTATTCTGCGATGAGATGGATTTTCATCTCTTTTATTCATTACTTTATCTGTAGTGTCCCAAATAGGGCTAAATAAAGTTGAACGGTGGTGCACAGATGCCACCATGGATGTTAAGAACAGGCATCCCCAGCTCATCACCGTGCTCCTGGTCTTACCAGCCCTATATTCCCCCAGGCCTCTGGAGGCCCCATCAAGATCCTGATGGGAAAAAAAAAAAAAAAAAGAAAATTGCTGTCTCTATAAAAGCAAGTGGCTTAGCAACGCTGTTTCTCTTCATTTGACTCCCAGCTTTTGTACACCTCTGTGCCCATGGGCCCCCACCCCCTGGTGACTCCCAGTGCACTTGAGAGTAGCTGATTCTGCATCGGTCTTTGTAACTTCCATCCCAGACTCTTGGTTACCCTGTGAGAATTTCCCAATGCTACAGAATGGGTCATTCTGCTATTTTTACGACAGATTTGATACAGTAGCTTTTACAAAAAGATAAGCCAAAGTTTTTAGACATTATGTTAGTGGACTGTCATTCTGTGTTTAAACAGAACACAAAGGAAAGCTTTCTGAGATCATGGCACAGTGAAAACAGCCTTGGTGAGACAAAAGACCTTCTTTGGAGAGGGGAGGGGCTTCCAAACTCAGGGGGGCCTCTTGGACAGTGGTGGCAAGAACACCACAAGTCCAGTCAGGGCGTTCCTGAGCCTTGTTCTTGATGAATGAAGGAAAAATGGCCCAACCAAACAAGGCCCCAGACTGTTGAAAAAGGCCTGTGGCTGTTTGTCCTTTGGGCACAGACTTTCTCATGTCAGTCCCCATTCTTTTGAGGATTCCATATGTAGCAATTAAGTTAGAGGGGAGTGCTGGGTTACATGCATGTCCGGGTAGAGATGATGGAGGAATGAGCTAAAGTAATACCTACCTTTGTGTGTGTGTATGTGATGCCAGGGATCAAACCCAGGGCCTCGCGAATGGGGGGCAAACACTCTACCAACGAGCTACATCCCCAGCTCTAATAATTACTCAGTTTTTTAAAAATACCTTCTGTGTACCAGGTCCTAGATGTTTTTCAGTTATTAGTCTACTTGCTTCTTTATTAACAGTCCAGATTGTATGTGTAACAGACCAAGGCAAAGACAGGTGGGATAATTTGCCAAAAGCCAGTCAGTTAGGTGGTAGAGCTAAGATTTGAACTCAGAAAACCAATGTTGTCATTGTGGATAAATAAGAGAAAGTGGAAGATGGTTTTTCTGTAAACCTTTACTTAGTGACTCTTACAATGATAAGTCAATGCCATTTCAGAGGCTGGTACCTTCTCATTTCAGTTTCAACTTTTGGGCATTTTCACAATACTTTTGGCAGTTCATTGAGTACGTGTTGATCATGACCTTATCATGTTCCAGGCATAAGGTAATGAGGTACTACAAATTTTAGGGATCACCTCCATATGGGCCCTGTCCAAAATAGCTGTGTGTTGAAAGTGTCCATTTCTATTCCTTCTATACTCATTAGCTTCATTCTGATTCTTGCCTGCTGGGGATCTCCTATACTATCATTTTATTATCTAGGAACATCCTTTTCTCTATAATTACATGTCTTTTCATTCAGAGCACCCTTATCTAACCAAAGTTCTATTCCAAACTTCTCATCAGGGATGGCAGCAATGTATAGATTTGTAAAGGTTTTGTTGCTTCATATTGATGGAAAAATTCCCAAGTCTTCTTAAAGTCCTAATAGAAAGTCTGAACAACCAAAATGAGAGCTAAGTCTCTTTATATCCCAGAGGAGTCTGCTTTGTAGATTTAGAGAAGGCATCTCCTGTGTGCTGGATATGTTTAAAAGTCTCTTGCCCCAAAATACCATTCATTGTTGTCAAAGATGTCTGTTCTGTCATTGCTAGAGCCAGTTATTCAGAGTAAGACAGTGTAGCCCCCTGAGACTCGAGTTACAAAGCAGAAAGGTTTTCTCCTATAGGGAAAAATAGTTGGTTGAGAGAGTAATGCATAGTCAGTGCTTGTCAGAGAAGGGTTCAGGAAGAATGAGATTTGAGTTTAATATGTTTTGATGGGGAATAAAGAAGGTACCTGAAGGTCTGAGGTAGTCTTAAAAGGAATGCACCTGTCCTTTTTGGGGACAAAAGGTAGTGTTCCTTTTCCTTAGAGTGGCTTTAGGGGAAGTTTCTACTATGAATATTAAGTGGGTCTCAAAGAGAAGTTTTTTCCACCTGGTGTGGCTTTCCTTAGCTAACTGGATTGAAATAGAATTGTTAGAAGAAAATTAGAGACCAGCCCTGGAAGCAATAAAGTTGAAGACTCTATTAATAATCCCTTAGGGATCTGTCAGTACCTGTATACAAGTTGGAGAGGAAGATCTTGGATTGGAATGCCAATGGCAGTTTTTATATTTCTAAATCACAATGATTGCTGCTGATAGGAAATTCTGTTTTGCTTTTATGTTAGTGTCTAGTAAAGAATTTACAAATGAATAAAGTCAAATACACACATATCCCAAGTCAGTTACTGAAAGGTTGATTTTTTTTTTTTGACCATATGAGGGATGGAACCAGGGGTGCCAGCCCTTTTAAAATTTTATATCATGCTCAGTTGCACAGGCTGGCCTCAAATTTGTGATCCTCCTGCCCCAGCCTCCTGAGTAGCTGGGATTATAGGGATATGCCACTGTAACTGTCTCTTAAATAGTTAATTTTTATGTACCAAAATTTTTTTCCAGTTTACTTCTGACGTAAAAATTTACTCCTTCCCTAATATTTGGTGCAGTGAGGTGTTGAAAGAATTTGCTAAGTAATCACTAGAGGTTGAGATTCTAGTGAAAAACAAAAATGCATGGCTTAAAAATTGAAGATACTAACTGGAGGACAGTGGAAGGTAGTTGCTTCTCACTGTAAATAATTAAACCCAAGAGTGCAGACAGGAGAGATCTTGGCACCCAGAGAGACTTGACTGAGAAGGATGCATATTTTATCCAACACTTGGACTTCTCTGTGAGGGAAATCAAAGGGTCTTTAATAGTTGTTGCAGATTGTGAATATGTGCACCAAAATCTCACTGTAATCAGATTTATTTTTCAAGCGTTTTGCTGTGATTAAAGGAATGAAAAAGAGAAGGGAGGAGGAATGAACGTTTATTAAAGCCTCAGTACTCTTGCCCTTTAGGAGATCTCAGCGTGCCTTGTCATAGTGACCTGGGAACTTTGGTTCCCTCCAGGGCCTTCCTGTTCCATGGGCATATTAGTAGATCAAAGATAGTAGTAGCTCTGTTTTTCTCGAGAAGCAGTGGATCTACTAATTGAGAACTAGATGAGCAAGAGACACATAGGCCTTTTGTAAGGGGCAGGTGTCTGTAAAAAGGGGAATAAAATTTTACCGTTCCCAGAGAGGCAAGCTTTGAGTATGGGCATTTATTTTATTTTAATATTTTTTAATTTGTTCTAATTAGTTATACCTGACAGCAGAATGCATTTCGATTCATTGGACACAATTGCAGCACAACTTTTCATTTCTCTGGTTGTACAGAGTATTGGCATTTATGAAGTGCTTATTTTATTTTAAAAATTAACATAGGCTAAAATTGATGTGTGTACATTTCTTTTCCTTCCTTTTTCTTTTTGCAGGACTGGGGATGGAACTCAGGGCCTTGTGCATGCTAGCCAAGTGCTCCACCACTGAGCTCCATCCCCAGCCCCTGTTTCTGTAAGTTCTAATACATGTTTGTATCTGTATAATAACCACCACCACCACCACCACAATCAGGATTAGAACAGTTCAGTAACCCCCATTCTCTTGTGCCACTTCTTTGTAGTCACTCTATCTAAACAGTGTTTCTCAAGTTCCTTTTTTGAAAACTCACTTTCCCAGATGAAAGTCTCCATTGCCTTTCATTTGTTCATTTTTATGCAGGAAGTGTGCCTTGCTCATTTTTGAAGTAATTCAAAATGACATGGTTAGTAAGTTTGCAAGACTGCCTGTCCTTTATTATAATGGGAGAAAAAACCCTGGAAAGATGGCAGCTCTTTCAGTATTGCCATATAAAATTTTTTTTCCCCACAACCTTACTTGTTGCTAGATTGGAATCTGCAAAGAAAACACACTCAAGAAATTTCCCTGAAAGAGGAGACAGAGGTTTATTTTTTATTTAACGATTTACCCCTTGACACCTGGGAAATGATTAGTTGATGTTTTCAAAGCAGATTAAGTCAGTGTGGTTAATTAACTGTGGTAATCAGGTGACTTAAATCAATTAACTCCTTGTTAACAATTTCCATCAATTTTGTAAATAAATGACTAAATCAGTAAATTGTACTCTTAAGATGAAAGACTGTTTCCTGATTTATTTTGTTGATGACAAATTAGAGATTTCTCCTCCTCATTCCCTCCCTGCCATCCTTACTCTTAATAATGAGAATCCTTAAGCCAGTTTTAGTTTGAGAGGAACACACCAGAGTAACGCTTAATATATGGTTTTAAGGAAAAGTCAAGTGTAGAGACACCTTTGCTCCTTCATCTCAGCACATTTTGAAAGAATGATTTAGGGAATTGAAACTTAATAAGTAAGCGTGTACTTATTAACATTAAAGGATAATGGGAGTTGAAAGTAATGCTGCAACTCACTCTAGGATAAGCTAATTATTAAATCATTTAATGTTTTCTTTTCCTTTTCCTATATTAAAGCTGATTGAGGGATATAATAAAATGAAACAGATTTTGGGTTTTAGCTAGCAGTAAACTTTAATGAACACTTAGGAACTCTATTTAGAAGGAATTTATCAAAACATTGGGGTATATGTATTTTTACCTTTATTTTTTGGGACTGGGATTGAACTCATAGCTATCTGTCATTACCTATGTAGGTTTGCATTCATCTTTAAATCTTGATTGTTAAGATATCATGCACATATACAACTGAAAAGTTGTTACTTTAAAAAAGATTTATCATTTATAATTCCCTTCCTTGGTTACATGACTTTACTGTGTCCTGGTCTCCAGTGAAATATGGACCAGACTATTATAAACTGTATTTCATAGCTTTGAGTGTGCCTTTGCGTTTTCTGGAAGACACTGAACACTTGGAGGACTTGCATCGAAAGACAGATGACATAGGGTTGTTTAGAACTGTGCCAGCCAGGGAGGAATATTTGAATAGGCTTTGAGGAGTTAGTAAATATTTTCATATTTGCAAAAATTCTATGCTAAAATCTGTCCCATTTTTGTAAAGAAAAATTTCTGTGGTTTCCTCAAAGCTATAGAAGGTGGCCTTCATTTTGGGAATGAACTGAATTCAGGGATGCACATTTCAGTCTCTGGCTGCCAAGTCAAACTGGGCTCTCCCACTATTATAGAAGTTCTGGGTCATGCTCCCAGGGCCCTTTCTCACTTGCCCAGGATCGCCAATCTCAGCAGATTTTTCAGGGACAGAGTTAACCTGTGGCCAAACCCTTTCTGATACTGGGACATGGCCTGAATTAGAGCTTGGAGGTTTTGATCTGCTGCTTTCCAGATGTGTTCCCGATGACCTCTCTGCAGTTCCCTGGTCTGTCCAGTGGATATTAGTCATTTCTACCTCACAGGTTCCTGGGACTATTTAAAGGACATCGTGTGCAAGGTCCTGGCACTTGGTGAGTGTTCAGCAAACATTTGGCCCTATGGGAACCTGGTACTAAATCGTTCATAGTTGACCAGCTCTTGGTTGGGTCAGTGCCTCAGAGCAGCCAGCATGCTGTGGTCTTTTGAAATAAAGAAACCACTTGTCAAATTCTCTATTCATAGGAATTGCTAGGGGAAAACTACAGTTTTTTAAAGGAGATGGAACTATCAGATGAGGCACTCTTAGAAGACAAGACCTTGTAATCTGCCTGTCCACCCCAAGAACATTTGGTCCTTTACCTCCCAGGTCTTGAAGGCACAGACCCTGATGTTCATGTTACTGAGTTCAAACTTCTCAGCAGACTCTGTTTTCTGTGAGTTTCATGTGCTCTGGAATTGTTTCCTGTAAACTTGGCTTTGTTCAGAGTTTACTGGTGATATTTCTGTAACTCTGAGGACAAGAATGATAGAAGCATGGGTCTGAGTAGAAGTCACGGGTGTTCTCTGGCCAAGGTGAAGCATTTCCAGAGGGAAGGTACACTTGAAGATGAACCCTTGACTTTGTGAGAAGATTTAAACAGAACATGTAAGAATCATCGTCTATGCTTTTTTTTTCTTTCTTTTAAGAGCCCCTTATTAATGAAACTTAGAAAGGTCAGTGAGAAATTCTACAGGTAAGAAAGCTATTAAACTAGACTGGGCTAGTAATTTTAACTATAAAAATTATCTCTGCTGTATTTATTGCACAAATATTTACTGAAAGCCTGTTGTGTCAGGAACTTGTGATATATAGATGAAGAGACATGAAAATAAGCATTTGAGGTAAAATAGAGGTTTAGAAACACAGAAGAGGGGATGATGATGGGCAGGAGGCATGAGGGGCCTGAGGGCAAGGATGGTGGTGTAGATTTGCTATAAGAATTGAGTTTCAGCAGCTAGGGGGACTGAGGCAGGAGGATTGCAAGTTCAAAGCCAGCTCCAGCAATTTATCAAGGCCCTAGGCAACTCAGCAAGAGTTGGGGTGGGGATGTGGCTCAGTGGTTAAGCACCCCTGGGTTCAATCCCCAGTACCAAAAGGAAAGATAAAGGAAAAAAAAAAAAAACTGTGTCTTGTAGGAGGGTGTTGCAGGAGATGTTGGGGAGTGCATTGTGGGGGATGTGTGCTTCAGAGCTATGTAAGCTGGCAAGTACTGTCATCAGACTTCCATTTTGCAGCAAGATAATACTTGCTGCAATGAGGAAAAGCAGAGCAATCAGTTAAGTTAGAGGATTACTTACTGGAATTATCTGGGTGACAGATGATGAGGCTGAAACTCCACTTGTGGACCTAGAGGTGACGAGAAGGGGACCGAGTCACCATGGGATGCAGAGAAAGCTTGCATTTGTTTCTGTTTTTGATAATTCCCATTATTTTTATAAGCAAATATGTTTTATTGATAGGAATATTAGCCATGTTATCTCAATGTATGTGCATGTTAATTAACATTCATAAATACTCAGTGGCATAAATTCTTAGTGTTTTGTTGCAGGGCTGGGGGTAGAACTAGCTTTGTGTATGCTAGACATTTGGTCCTTCACCTGAGCCACTGAGCTACATCCCCAGTTCTCCATGGCATTTTAACAAATCTTCCTGTTTGAAAAATTTCTGCATCTTCTTTTTCATTTTTTTGGTACTAGGGATTGAACCCAGGGGCCCTTAACCACTGAGCCACATCCCCACCCCTTTTTATATATTTCTAAAATTTAGAGACGGAGTCTTGCTAAGTTGCTTAGGGCCTCACTAAGCTGCTAAGGCTGCCTTTGAACTTGCCTCAGTCTCCTAAGTTGCTGGGATTACAGGTGTACACCACTGCGCCTGGAAAGTTCTAGCTTCTTGACCACTGTGGTGTAGTGAGTGACATTTTCTCTGGTTTAGTTGATGGATTTTTACTTGGATCAGTTCCCTGAGGGAGCATCTGGAAATGCACTGGGGCATTTTTTAGTTGTCACAATGCCTGAGTATCATTACTAGCATTTAGAGGACAGAAGATGAAGATTGAAACCAGCTTTCATACACAGGACAGTCCTACACTTCAAAGAATTTTCCAGGCACAGAGTCAGGATTGTCCGTCTTGGTAGATAGGGAGTGAAGAGAGACACAGGAGGGTCATATTGGTACTGAGAGCTGTCATTTACTGAAACTTGGTATACAGTCACCATAACTAGAACATTATGGACCTTATGATGGCCTAGGGAGGTAGGTACCAGTAGGTACCATCCCCTTTTTGTTGATGAGCAAGCCGAGGCAGAGTGGGAGAGTTTACTCTGGGTCTTGCATACTTACCACTGGTGCTCTATTATTTCCACAGGCTCTACTGTCTTGATTCCGTAACTTTTAATATCATGTAACTTTTATGTAACATGTACTCGATTTAACAAAATGATTAGTTATAAGAGGAAAAGAACTGCATTTTCTTTAGGCGTTTCTAGTGTATTATATATCAGAATACACCTCTTGGGAACATTTCTGCTGGTTCAGTAGAATGCTGCTGAATTACCACCTCCAAGTGTTTTTTTTTTTTTTTTAAATATAAAAAAATTTTGATAACATTTTTTGAAAAGTATGGTGGCTTTGTGGATTGGGAGAAACTTATTTGAAAAAAACAGTTGGTGCTCCATAAATGCCTAAAAGGAAAGGAATTGTTTCCATGTTGGTACTGAGTAGCTTTAGAGGATATCGTGAATCTTGGAAATATGGTTTTTAAAAAAATTTTAATGTAAAAGAAAATCTGTCTCAAGTACAACCTTTGGACCTTGAAGACAGGTGTCAGTGACATCAGAAGAAGAATGTGGCTCTGTCCTGAACATGTCTTGCACTTTCCTGCCTCTGTGCTCATTCCAGTTCATTTCCTCTGGGAGGAATCCCCTCCCCTCAGACCCACATATTTGTAGTTTAAGTGGTCCTTCCTCTACAGGGCCTTTCTGGATCTCCACTGGATGTTACCTGCATCTCTCTTACAGCACTTATCATCATACCAAGAATTATAATTATTTATGTATATGTAATCTAGGAGCATAGATGCGAGGTGTCATCTGTGCTTCCTCTGGGCTCCTGTGCATGGCACAGTGCCAGCATAAACAAGAACTCAAGACATCTTTGCTTCATGGAAATTTAAAAGACCAACATGAGTTGTAGTGAAGCAAGTTCAAACGCAGGGGAGGACGGCATTCTCTACTCTGGATTCCTGTTGCAAAAGGGATTTTGTTTGGCTTGAGCGAGATAAATAATCATTTTTCTATTACATAAGCAGCAATAGAAGGCTGGTTTGGTACTCCCATGGTATCATCAGGGACGTAGCACCTATTTTCCTGATCACCATCCTCAGTTTGTGGCTTCCTCGTTGTCCAAAATGGCTGCTCTTGCCAATGCCATCCTTTCTCTATACCAGGTAGCGGGAATAGAGGAGGAAAAAGAAGGAAGACTTTCCAGAGGTCCTGCACAACACCAATGCTTGCATTTGATCTCACTGGTTGACACTTAGTCCCAGGACCACACTTAAAATCTGGGAGTGGAGCTTCCTCCTAGCTGAGTGCATTGTTCACCTGAATAATACTGGGGTTCCATTATTAAAAAGGAAGGAGGAAATGAATGTTGTGATATACTAGTACTGGTGCTGGCCACAGATGGTCAGGTGGACACTGGGCATCTTTAATCCAGCTTTTAATACCACATTTTGGGAAAGGCATGGAAAATTTGAAGAGTTTGGAGGAGAGAAACATAAGAGGATGAAGGGAGAATTGGAAACAGTGTTATGGGAGGAATCATGTGAAAACTGGGGACATTTCTTTAGAAGAAGAGAAGAATGAGAACAAGGGCTAGCTCTCTTGATGTATTTGAGGGACTATTATATGGAAGAATGATAAAACTTATTCTGAATGACTCCAAGTCATAGGAAGGAAATTATAGGCATGTAGAATCTATCTACCCACCGAAATGCTGGATTTGACTTTACGATCTTTCTTGACCTTTGACCTTTACAGTACAGATATATATATGTCATACGATTGCATCCCCCGAATCTGTGATTTTGAGGTGAGAAATATTTCTCATTCTCTGTTTTAAATTCATATAAAACTTTGGTTCAATGGTTGGTGTGGTGATAATACTATTAGCAGTCTGAATTTTGAAAAACTCAGTATTTTTCCTTTTGTGAGATGTAAGTTCTATATTTCCTCCATGCTTGATTTTTTAAAAAAAATGTCATCAGGTCAGAGACAATTTCCCTCTGGCTGTCGTGGTACATGTCTGTAATCCCAGTGACTCAGGAAGCTGCAGCAGGAGGATTGAAAGCTTAGGGGGCCAGCCTGGGCAATTTGGCAAGACCCTGTCTTAAAACTAAAAGAAAAGGGCTGGCATATAGCTTAGTGGTAGAGCACTCACCTAGCATGTTGGAGACCCTGGGTTCAATCCTAAACACCACAAAACAAATCACAAGAAAAACAAACAACACCCCCAACCCACACACAAATAACCAACACCAACAAAATTCAGAGCTATTATCAACAATAGAAATAATCTAGCAAAGATTTACTTTATTCCACTGAGTAGATGATATATTTTTGATATATGTAATAGATATGGGCTTGAAAACTTCCCTGGTTTTGTGAATTAAGTTCCATTTTTCTAATTTGGTTTTATTTTGGACACAACTATATTATTTTGTATGAACCTGAGATACAAGAAATATTTAGTTAAGGAGAATACGATTAAAGTAAAAATGATAATTTAGTAATAACTTAATACTCAAATTTCTGTGTTAAATCAGTTTTTATGAGAGAATAAACTATCATAAATAGATTGATTTTAAAAGATTCTCCAACTTTGTTGCAGATTATAGATATGAAAGTGCTATAGTGTATAAGCAAATATATATGAAACTGGAAAAAAAACCCTTATAGAGTCAAAGGGAGACAATATGTAGAGTCTAAAGGATCAGGAAACACTTGCCTAATTAAGATTAGTAAGGAGAGCCAGTATTTGCTGAACACTACTTTAAGCTCCAGGCCATTCTTCTCTCTCTATCCTCCTGTGAATGTTATCTTATTATCACCATTTTCAGATGAGGAAACCGAGGCACCGTCATTGACATGACTTCCAGAGTCCAGAGGTGGGGTTGGGGCTTGAGCCCAGGGTACATGATGACAGGGGCTTGGAGAGTTACTTGGCTTCTGAGTGGTTGTCGCTTTCCCCTTTCCTTGCCCCACTGTAACTTCACAGCACTCTGTCAGTAGTGTGTAGCCATCTAGTAATGTACACTTTGCCTCTTGGCTTTATGTGGATGAGTGGGTGGCTTTTAGATATGCTGGGCAGAGTGGAAGAAGGCAAATATAGACTCCTATACTTGAAGTTATAATGATTCCATATGCAGCAGTAGTTGAACCAATAAGGGGTCCAGTTCATGGAAGCATCTTGACTTAATCCAGCGATGGCAGACAAACTCATGGCTGAGCGATGATGCTCTACAGCACAGCTTTATGAATGTGTATCAAGTCCTTTCCTTGATCTGGTAGACTTCTGGGCACTGTCAGGCTTGAGTGTGTCCACGTGCTGGTGGTACACGTACACGTACATATGTAGTCCATTGGGTGCAACTGGGAATCTTGTTTCTAGTGGAAGGAACTCCTTGAGTTACAAATAGTACAGGAAAGGCTTTCAGTTTACAAAGGAACCCAAACGGTAGTGTTTTAATGCATCATATTCTTTTGTTGGTAGATTCTCTTGAGTTCCTGGGAGTTGTTGGTTTTGCAATATTTTCCTAGGGCCTATTTCTTCAGCCTGGATTAATCTAAAACATATTACACTGATCCAGAAATGTCACCATATTGTCCCAGGAAGCTCTTTGATTTTATTTTAACTGGCCTGTGCTTTTAAAATGGAAAAATGCTGTCTTAATGATGACTAGGTTTCTGTAATCAGCAGAGATGGCCTTGTACACCTACCACAGCCTATATGGTACGATGTTAGGAACCCTGATAAGATACACTGTGCCCCTGAAATCTGCTCAATCAAGCAGAAATGGAAGAAGGAAAATACAGAGAGAAGGCATTTGGGTGTTAGATGCCTAAAGTGCCACAATCACAAAATTCATCCCCTTGAGGGTTTCCTATTTTCTTTAGAAAATGCAAATACCCAGAGAAGGCTTTAAAAATCACTAAGCCTTTCCGTGGATAAGTTCACTTGGGAACAGATTTTTGGGGTCAGGGTGGAGAGCCATGGCAACTCTGGCCACATTAAGGGAGTGAGAAGGAAGGGATTTTTCTAGAGGGGTGGGGGAAATGAAGCTGAGGTGGGATCCTTTGACCAGATAAGGCTCTAATCGCCTCATTCCTGGACTATCAGAAGAGCCTTTTAAGTTTAAGTTGCTTTTCCTCTTTGTAACTTTATCCAGCGCTCTAGGGAAGTGTCACAGTAAAGAGTGAGCATGGCCTTCTGGGTACCTGCTTACCCCAGCTCCTTGGTTCCTAGGGGGAGATGGGCTGGTTGACCTGGCTTGCCAACCTGGGCAGCCAACTGGGCAAGGCAGCCATTTCCTGACCACTGTTCTTCTACCTCCCAAAGAGCCACTAGTTAGTGGTTTACCAGCGCCTCCACATGTTAGCTGTGTCAGGTGGGTTGGAGGCTCACTCTGTGCAGTGAATACTTAGGAGGATGATAAGGGCTCTCTGTTAAGGGGTGGGGTCGGGGTAAAAACATATTTCATTCCTCCTTTGGAGGTGTTGGATGTCTAGGTTCATTTTTGTTTTTATTTAGTTTTTGATACCGGGGATCGAACCCAGGGGCACTTAACCACTGAGCCATTTTTTGTATTTTATTTAGAGACGAGGTTTCCCTGAGTTGTTTAGGGCCTGATTAAATTGCTGAGGATGGCTTTGAACTTATTATCCTCCTGCCTCAGCCTCCTGGGCTGCTGGGATTACAGGTGTGGACCACCATGCCCAGCCTAGGTTTATTCTTATTCAACCACAAATAAGATAATGATTTAGGATGATAAAAATCTTCCTTTGAATGTTTTATAAGGACCTTTATATATATTATTTTAGTTGAAAAATATTTTTCCTAGATAGAGATTAAGATCCTGATTTCTCCCTACCCCTGCTAGGTATGAACTTGAATCCAGGCTATATCCCCAGTCCTTTTTATTTTTTATTTTGAGACAGGGTCTCACTAAGTTGGTGAGGGTGGCCTCAAACTTACAATCCTCCTGCCTCAGCCTCTTGAGCCACTGGGATTACAGGCACGCCACACTGAGCCCTACTTCCTGAATTAATCTTTGTTCTTAATTCTGTGCCTTATGCTGAGGTAAAAACTGAGGTCAACAGAAATCCTTTTATGACTATAGAAAGATAGCCATGTTCAAGTTTAATGTACAGTTTAATTGTTGAAGGTCTATTCTTGGGAAACCTTTATATTTATCAATATTGGGAGTTGTCAAAATTATATACTGACAATATTTCACATAAAACTCCTGAGAATCCCCAGATGTAAAATAGACAAAAATCATAAAAATGTGCATTTTGAGAAAATAGAAAGATATGTAAATAAGAAAATAGGAAATTGGTGATAGGATTGGTTTTGGATTTAGGTAGACATGTATGTCCTGGAAGAAATGATTTTCAATCTTGTACTTGACCCAAGACTGGGCCAATGATTCTTTGTCTATGGGAGCAGGTAAGGCAACCATCAACTTCCTCACTCTTGCCTCTGAGCTTCCTGCCAAGCTAAGTGGCTCAGGTTTTCAAAGTTTTATCTTGATTAGACAACAGGGAAACAACTCTTTGGACTGTTAGAGTTGGATGAGGGATAGGAGAAAGAGCCTGGGAGGGAGGCTGTGCTTAGACATTGTGCTGGTCATTGATGGGAGCTTCTTTAATATTCATTAAAACATGCTTTTCTTTAATACTCATTGTAACAAGCTTTTGCAGGTCAGAAACTTTTGGGGGGTTAGGGGACTGGGGTTTAACACAGAGACACTTGGTGACTGAGCTACATCATCAGTTAGCCCTTTTTATTTTATTATTATTATTATTTTTGAGATAGGGTCTTGCTTAAATTGCGTAGGGCCTCAGTAAGTTACCCAAGGTGACCTTGATCCTCCTTCCTCAGCCTCCTGACTTGTCTGGATTACAGTTGTGGCCCACCATGCTGGGCTGGCAGGTCAGAAAATTTTTAGGTGAGAAAACTGCATATCATTTTAAACCCAAGTTCATCAAGCTACATCATTTAAGCAACAAATATTTATTGAATTGATGGATAAGACAAATAGTTCCTGCCCTCAGGGAACTTATAGTTTGGAATGGTGTGGGAACAGAGTCAGTGCTTTTGAGAGTCAGGATTGAAATTTGTGGGTTTCTAAAAAACCACAGGCCCAATGTTCTCTCTGATAAGTGGATGCTGATCCATAATGGGGGCAGGGCATTGGAAAAATGGAGAAACTGTGATTGGGCAAAGGGGAGGGAGGCGAGGAGAGGGGACATGGGGGTAGGAAAGATGGTGGAAGAGATGAACATCATTAGTCTAGGTACATGTATGACTGTACTTATGGTGCGACACTACAACGTATACAACCAGAGAAATGAAAAGTTGTGTTGCAATTGTGTACAATGAATCGAAATGCATTCTGCTGTCATGTATAACTAATTAGAACAAATAAAAATAAATAAAAAAAAGAGAAATTCATGGGTCTTTGACTCTTAGGCTAGAATTTTTTTTTTTTTTTTTTTTTTGTGATACTAGGAATTGTACCTCACAAGTGCTCTACCACTGTGCTACATCCCCAGATATTTTTATTTTTTATCTTGAGACACAATTTTGCTGAGTTGCTAAGGCTGGCTTCTAACTTGTGATCCTTCTGCCTCAGCCTCTTGAGTTACATGTATGTGCCACCATACCTGGCCTGGCTAATATTTATTTTTTCTCCCATTGCTATCTTTTTATTTTAGTCCTTATTGAAAAAAAAAACTGAAGTTCTTAGACTTTAATTTAAATTTTATTTAATTATTATAATTCTTAAGGCCCCATATTTTGAATATTAGATCATTCACTCATTGATTAATTCAATGCTGCAACTATAGCTATCCAGTATCCAGAATTGAGATGACCATTAAAAATTCTATTTTTGACAATAATATAATAATGTAATACAATAATATAATAATAATATATGGTTAAAAATTTATGAGTGACAATAGATTTGTACTTTCATTACCCAGGATACTTAAAACACAGAATAGGCAAAGTACTAGGAAATGCACTCTATCTTTAAAAATCTTTTTGTCTGTTAGTCATTGCAGACAGACTTGAAATTTTATTTAAGCAACTGGTGATATTGACACATCATGGCTTCACCATATATGGGCAGAAATCTGAACCCCAGTTCATCACACATGGCTATCAGTTGGTGACAATGTAATGTTGTTGATTCTGTGTCAACAAGCCATTGAGCTGTTATGAGTCATCACAATCACATTATAACATAATGCGATGACATTTATAGAGCCTGGAAGTGATTTGGAGACCTATAAATGCTGTTTGAGCCCAGGCAAAACAGTCTACGGCCAACAGACTCCTGGTGCAACAGATAAGCTGCTGCTGAGGCAAGTTCCGAAGTTCTTTTTGCTCTGTTATAATCAACTTAGTAGAGAAGACAAAGGAAGTTTAGTATCATTCTACCACAAGAGTCTTTGCAAATGACATAACTGCTGTTTATGGATTCACAAATTTAAACAATCATCTTTACCTTTGTTTATGAAATTAAAATCATTATTAGGACTGGGGGTGTGCATTAGTGATAGAGCACTTGCATAGCATGTGCAAGGCCCTGGGTTCAATTCCCAGTACCACCAAAAAGAAAGAAAAATTATGATTATGCTTGTTAGAAATTGCTTATAATAAAAATTAAAAATTTTGATTTATGCATGTTATTGTAGCTTTTTAATTTTGGATACAGAATACTCTGTATGCTCCAGAATAGTGTTTTATCATGAGGGTTTTTCTTTTTTGGTACCAGGGATTAAACTCAGGGGCACTCAACTGCTGAGCCACATCCCTAACTCTATTTTGTATTTTATTTAGAGACAAGGTCTCACTGAGTTGCTTAGCACCTCACTTTGGCTGAGGCTGGCTTTGAACTCATGATCTTCCTGCCTCAGCCTCCTGTGCTGCTGGGATTATAGGCATGTGCTACAAAGTGTCAGCTTGATTTCTAAGAGTCTTTCTTTCTGCTCCTGAAGGACAGCTTTGAAGATGGTTGTTGAACAATTGATTAAATGGAAAGAAACAGTAACAGTATGATCCATTATTAAAAATCTACAAATTATCTAGATCTCTTATAGTTTTCTGGAAGTCATTTTGGCTTCACCTATATATTCTATTGCATCAAATAGTCACAATTTACTGAGGGTCAGGTGAATCCTAGGAGTACTGTGCTAGGCACTGGGAATACAGAAACATTAATTTTTGCCTTTAGATTATACTTACCAATAATGCTCTGTTTATGGTAGATTCATAATAAACTCCTGTCACTTGTCAGCCTTTTTTTTGATTACTTAGCCTTTTAAAAAAAACTTTTATTTTATTTGTTCCTTTATTTTTATGTGGTGCTGAGGATCAAACCCAGTGCCTCACATGAGCAAGGCAAGCGCTTTACCACTAAGCTATAACCCCAGCCCCACTTAGTCTTATTGGTTCTTCGTTCTTTATTTTTCATCTGTCAGATCATGGTGGGAGAATTTCGAACATCTGTTTATAAAGTCCTTTCTGAGATGTAACTTTTTTTAGAAAAATTATCACAAAAATACTGTGCAAAATGTCAGCAAAACTAATTTGTTAAGAAAGGAAATAATATAATACATCTTTACGAAAAATGATTAGTTTACAAGATTATTAATTCTGGTACTTATTGACCAAGAAAATACTTATATATTTTTTTATTTTTTGGGGGTACCAAGGATTGAACTCAGGGGCACTCAACCACTGAGCAACATCCCCATCCCTATTTTGTATTTTATTTGCTGAGGCTAGCTTTGAACTCATGAACCTCCTGCCTCAGTCCCCCAAGCTGCTGGATTTACAGGTGTGTGCCACTGTGCCTGGCAAGAAAAGACTTTTTTTTTTTTTTTTAAAAAAAACAACAGTATTTTTATTTTGTTTACTTATTTTTATGTGGTGCTGAAGATTGAACCCAGTGCCTCATATATGTGAAGCAAGCACTCTGCCACTGAGCCATAACCCCAGCCCAAGAAGCATATCTTTTTGGCATTCTTGCTGTGCAATAGTTCTTGGCAATTGAAGAAAGTTCTTATTTTGTTGACATAAGTCATACATGCCCTTAGCTAAATTGTCAAGGTCCAGTCATGCATGTACCTGTACCTCACTATTCACCTAACAAATGAACTATTGGTGAAGTTCAATGTTTGTGTAAATAATAATGCAGTGAGCTCCACCATAATCATCAACATTCCCCGCCCCCTCCCTGCAGTACTGGGATTACAGGGCTATGCCACTGTGCCTGGTTAACATCAACATTCCAAATTAGAATTGCCATCAGAATGGTTGAAGCATTGATTGCATCCAAATAAATTATATATATATATATTTTTTTTCTACTTTCTGAAATATATATATTTAAAATGATCAGGAATTTAGTTCTGAGAATAGAATTTGTGACTTATAAACCCATTTAGTAATTACATACCAGTCTAGTCTGAATTTGGGCCATAGCTAAATAAGGATGAGTTGCCATTGTACCAAACAGAGGTTTAGGGCACATTAAATTTATTGTTTAATTAAATTAAATTTAGTGTTTGCACACTGATTACTAACCTTGACATCTCTCTTCTCCCTCCCACCTTTCTCCTTTTTGTGTGTGTGTGTGTGTGTGTCTTCTCTCTCTTTTCATGTTTTTAGAGCTTGTTGTTGTAACCATTGTGATGGTTAAGAACTAAATAGATGGAGTCAGAGAGAAGGAACATAGCAAGGTGTTTATTTGATCCAGTCAGGAAGATCTGTTCAGTGGTTATAAACAAGATAGCCTGTGACTCTAGAGAATGACATTTCCACCAATTGGCAGTCGGTTTCTTCTCTTACCCCTATTGTCACAACTTGCAGTATCAAACCATTGTTTACTTGATAGTGTGGTGATCTAACCTGATTGTTAAGATGACTGAAATAACTGACGTCTGCACTTACCACATCCATGTCAGGCTCAACACTTGGACCTGAATAAATCAGGAAAGCTCTGGTTTGATGCTGTCCATCCAGCTGTGTTTATCTTAAAACTTTTGAGCAGGGAGGCTCCCTGCCTGGAGATGAGTCATTTATTTCTCATGTACCCATTTTCTTTTTTAGTGTTTGATTCCATTCACTCATTTTCCAATATTAACATTGCTGTAATCAGGAGTATAGGAATCCTTTGTGTGATTGGGATTGAAAAGCAGCTTTTCAATGGGAGCTATCTATCTTTTTTTTTTTTTGGACTGGGAATTGAAATCAGAGATAACTTTACCATTGAGCTGAGACAGGTTCTTTCTAAGTTGCTTAAGGACTCTCTTAAGTTGCTGAGGCTGGTCTCGAACTTGTGATCCACCTGCCTTGGGCTCACTAGTCACTGGGATTACAGGTGTGTACCACCATGCCCTGTGCTATTTATAATTTTTGTGCAGTTGTGTTAAATTATTAAGTGTGGAAGGCATTTTACTTAAGTAGTTTGATTCATTGGATTCTTATTTACCTGTCTGGACAGACTAACTTTTAAGTTTTCTGCTATTTAGATAGTCTTCTTTTCAACATGCTGTAAGTGTAGCTTTTTTTGCCATTAAAGATGTAAATGGCCAGTTAGTTCCTAGAGGGGTCAGTGCTGGGGAGAGGAAGGTCTTGAGTTTAGTTTTCTTCTATGCAAAGGGAAGTCCCTCTAGAGACCATCAGTGATGATAGAGAAAGCCCTACACGAATTATTCAGGGTATATAACAGAACACACAATATAAACACAGATTCAGCTCTTTGGTTGGTACTAACTGGTAGCAAGTTTTCATTGCTGAAAGTTATTGGTAAAATCTTGGAGATTCTTTTGAATGTTTTGGTCATGTAAGTGATTATTCATTATCTTTTTATTTTTATTTTTTTTTTGAGAGTTGTTATGGTTTGGATGTGAGGTGTCCTCCAAAAGCTCATGTGTGGGACAATGCAAGAAAATTCAGAGGAGAAGATTGGGTTACAAGAGCCTTAACCCAATCAGTGAATTTAGAGAATTTTAGATGTTTGGATCATTTTTTTCCCCCCTGATCTGCATCCCCACCCCCCACCCCTTGAACTGGTAAGCCTGTGAACACAGAGTGGATGTTCCAGGGAGAAGCAAGCCTCCCTGGAATTAGATTCTTTATCACACTCCCAGGGGAGTTAATTTCAAGTTGCTGGTACCAGCAGCTGCGGCATGATATTGCCCAATCCCAGGTCCTTTTATTGATGAGTAGGAAGGAGTGGGATTGCTGCTTAAGAAATTTTATTATCTTTAGAAGGGAAGAATTTATTATAGAGGTTTTTTTAGATGATCTCTTTTATGTGGGTTAAGACATTTTGAGCTCTGAATGTCCAAGCTGCTTAGAGGTTCTGAGTTGGTCTCCACTGGCGTGGTACTGCCACCCTGAAGGGGTGTTTAGATGTGAATGAGAGTGTTTTTTGTTGTCACAGTGACTGGGGGTGGGAGGGCACTGCTGGCATTCCACAGGTGGGGGCCAGGAATGCTGTGGATCCTGCCTTGCTCAGGACAGTTCTGCAAGATGAGTTAACTGCCTCATCCCAAATGCCCCCAGCGACCTCTCAAGAACCCCTGAGAAGTGTGGCTTTGTTTATGATGCTCTGTAGTGCTGATGGTCAGCCTGACTGCAAGGGCCAGAGAGGCTTAATGAAAAATAAATGGGATGTGAGAGACAGGGAGGGGAGAACTAGTAGTTAGATGGAAATGGAGAAGAGTAGGCTGGTTATGGCAGGTGGTCACTTCCATTCCTCATCTCAGCATTGAGAGGCTACTTGAATAGCATGTCCCATTATTCTGCTGACTTTTGGTCACCGAAAGGCACTATATTTTAATTAGTCAGCTAAGATAGTAAGTTTTGAGTTGAGCCGACTGTCTTGACAGCTGACCGAATTCTGTGGGCTGGATGCTCAGACACATTCAACTTGGAGAGGACGAAGAGTGAAAGTCACCTGGATATTGGTGGTGATATCCTGTGGAACCTTTGGCAAGATGCAAGATACAAGTGGAGCCGCTTTGGTTTAGGTCCGGGGCAACTGGAAGGGCTACATAGTGAGACCCATCTCTGCCAGCAGCCTCTTGGGGAACTGCCCACCAGCTTGCTCACTAGCCCATGGTGGGTGAAATTCTGGGGAGCAGAGTGGAACTCTAAGCCCTTCTTATGGCCAGAGTCTGCCTGCTAGTTCTGGGTTATGTCCTCAGAGTGACCCAGTTTCTGGCATGAATGATCATCCCATTTGCTGTTGTCATTCTTTAGCTTGACAATCAAGGCACTGTTTTGATCCATCTTTTTATCCTTACTGTCCACACTCCCGGAGATCCTCCCTCTGCTTGAGCATGGAGGCCTGCTCATTACCCTTCACCTGTGCTGGGCTTTCCTTAAGTTGTTTCAACCCCATATAAACTTGGTTCCCATTTTTACCTGCCCAAATGCTGCTTATTCATAAACACTCAGGGTAGTCTGTTCTCAAAGACTTCTCTGATCACTTCCACTTGTGTGTTACCCAGGCTCCCACCAAGGTCAGTTGGTTTTTATTATCTCTGTTGTCCACTGCCTTATAGCATAGCTTTGAGTCAGATTGCCTGGGTGTGAATCCCCACTCCACCACTCACCAGCTGTGAGATTGGTCAAGCCTCAGTATCCTCATCTGTGAAGTGGGGCTACTGATACTCTCTCACAGGGTTGTTCTGAGGATGGGCAGGACAATCTACTTAAAATAAATTGCTGGCAAGTTCTGGGTGAACATAAGATGGCATTTGTTTTGTAGGAAGTGGGATGATGAGAAGCAGCAGCTCCAGAACACACAGTCCTGGGTCTAAATTGGACTTTGACATTTTCACCTTTGTGACCTTGGGGAAGTTGGTTAATGTCACTGAGGCTTAGTTTCCCTTCTATTAAGTAAGAATAAATCTTTTCATACAGTTTTAAGAGGAACCAGTGGGTGTATATAAAGCTTTGTATATTATGGGACACATGGCAGGTGCTCAATAAATACCAGCTATTGTTGTGTGGGTATGGAATTTATAATGTGTATTACTTTTGTCCCCAGTAAACTTGTAAACTCTATGGAGGGTTCTAAAACAATAATTTGGAAAAAAAAAGCAGTTGATCTAACAGTTTATCATCTGAACTAAAGAACTTCAGATCACCTATTTGGTGATCTAATTAGGAAACGAAGGCAGCCAGAATGTACCAAGGAAGACAGTAGGAGGTTGGCTTGCTCCGCATGCTCTTATTTCAGTTCCATTAATTGAATCCTTGACTGGGCAGGGTCTTCCATGTAATTTGTTGTCGTGGTTACAGTGTAAAGTTTTGGAAATTAGCAGGTGACCCTAAATCTTCAAAAGAGGATTGGCCTTATTTATATGAGTAATGTGTGTGGGAATTGTAGGTGTCACCCACCTTGTAAATATCAGAAGTATGTCCAAAGTAAAGAAAATTAAGTACAGAAAAAGTGAAGTGAAAATTATGGGTCAATTAAGAGCTTTTTATTTTTATTTTTAAAATTAAAAAAAAATTAGTGTAGATGGACATAATATTTTTATTTATTTATTTTTATGCGGCGCTGAGGATCGAATCCAGTGCCTCACGCATGCATGAGAGGCATGTGCTCTACCACTGAGCTACAACCCCAGCCCAAGTGCTCTCTTCTTAAATTTGTTTCTTTGAGTTCATTGCAGGTAGGACTATTATGATATGAATAGTTGTCCACGTTTTTAAAAAAGAACTTATGTACCCCTCCAGTGGACCAAGTATTTGGAAGGACTGGTTAAGAGGATCTAGCAGAAAAATAGGATTTGCCATAGAAATTACCCTACTCTGTTAACTCTGGACAATGTTCCATTGACTACCACTTGCTTTTCTCTTTTCAGAAGAGAATTCATGGAAGGGAAAATAAACTGTATAGGAAGGGTAAAAAATGAAACTTACTAATATGATTCAGTGTTTCTTTATTATAAACTTTTTGCATATTCCTTTCATTTCAGATTATTCCAGATTCCATTTTTTTCCCTATGGATTTAAGATCATAAATTCACTTTTAAGTCTCACTGTTTGCTCAGATGGTTTTATATGTCTTTGATGTATAAGTGTCTCAATAGATTGAATTTTACAAAGAGGAATCTTCACTGCTGATGAACACACATTCACAATCCCACGTGTGCCCAGCTCTGGGCCAGACACTGTGGATGATACAAGAAGAGGTCTTCTCGATCCAGGACTGTTCCCTGCCCTTAAAAACAAACAAGTGACTCCTTCCCTCCTCTGGGCACTATCTGTGACTCTAATATCTTATCTTAACACATTCTTAGTCTAACACTTGGACCAGGAAGCTTGGGACATGGCTATTTATAAAGAAAGGATTACTCTTGTTTTTTTTGGGGGGGTATTTTAATATCTTTGGGCTCTATAAGCTTGGGAAACAAATCTGTCCTTATTTCTGATATCAGTTTTCCTGAAGTGACAAAGGTCTTATTTCTCTTTGTTGCTTTTGATTGTTGCAAATTTTCTGAAGCCCAAGGATATTTTAGTGCAATGTTAGCTGCAATTTAGATGACTCTTTCTCCTCCAACCAAAGAATGTAAGCATTGTGAATTCTACATCAGTACAATAAATGAACTCAAAGTTTGGGGAAGGAAAAAAAATTGGATTTTTATGTTTGATTTTGAGTTTAGTTTTTTTTTTTTTTTTTGTGAAAGGGTTAGGGTGTGCATAGGTTCTAGAACCTAGGACTGTCAGGTTCAAATCCTTATTTTGCATGTATTTGCTTTGCAGCTGGGAAAGTTACTGACTGCTCTGTGAAATGTTCATAATAATGGCATCTATCTCAGAGGGCTGTTATAAGCCCCTTGTAGGGCTTGTGAATAAGGGCTACTTATTTAAAACAATATACTAAGGAAATAAAGTATGTGCAAACCCACTGAAACCAGGGTCACTTGAAATTGTTATCAAGTCTAATCCAGGCCTTTTTATTAGCAGTTTATTTTTAAACAACGTATATTCCCTTTATAATAAAATGAATGACAGGCTTCTGACACCAGTGAAACATTTTGGATGGTTGCTGAGAGGCCACCCAGCAGTGATAAAGTATCTGTTTGTTTTTTCTGGAGAGAGATTTTCAAACAATAGTCATTTGGGAGTTCTAACAGGCATGGAAGTTACCATTGAAAAGGTGAATTTGACAAATGAATTATCATGGATCTGTTGATACATTGAGTAAATTGGATGTGATCTATTACTTTAGATAATGGAGTGATTGTGAGCTCAGCTGTGAAAATCACTGCCTATAAAGACTTACCTGATTGCAATATTTCCCATCAGTTTCAATTTTTATATGTATGATTTTAGAAAATTGGCCTTTTAGTGTTCTGAAAAACCAAACCAAACCAAAACAAAAAAACTTTTGGGTCCCTATTTTGTATTCTTCTCATGATGTATTTAACCTGGTATTTGAGCTAAAAACAAGCAACAAAAAAACTTTCCAATTTGACTTGTGATAAAAAGAAATAGTATTAATATGTATTTTCAAAACAGGCAATATATCATTCTGGGAATTTTCTTTTATATACTCAATTTCTGAGATAGTACTTTTCTTTTTCCCACAGCAATATGAAACTCTGTATGTGGACTATCCTTTACAGTTATAATTTTTCAATCAGAACTGATTAGATACTAAGAGAGACAAATGTACTGAACTTACAAATATATTATGTTGGATTACTAACAATAGACCTAATTGGTAAAAGTGACTTAATATATGTTGTGTTAATAGCTAAGCCTCTAAAGCCTCTAATCTCCCATGGAAATATTGCTTTGTAGAACAAAATCCAATGAGAAGTTCTGGGATTCCAGAGTGAATTTGTACATTCCTTAGGGGCATTTTTGCAAGGGAGGTTGTTGTGTTTTAAAGGTAGTTGATAAGAGACCTGCACCACCAACCCCAGACCTGCACCACCAACCACCATCATGCATTAGTCTATAGAAGGTATTTGGGTGTACGTGCTTCTGTACCACTCGGTACCACCATTTAGCCAAGGGAAGTTTCTGACCATTTGCAGCATACATTATAAATCAGGATGTCACTACCAGACAATCAGATTTGAACATTCCATGAACAAAGTAGCCCATATTCCCTAGGAATAGATCACTTAACTATGTTTATGTCCTGTTGTTGATATGCCTGCATTTACCCAAGTCAGGATAACACATTGTTTATTTATTCTGGGAATATGTAATTGATGTGTATATTTACCTAATTTGGGGTTAATTAGCCAAAAATTGAAATGGGTAATTTAGCATGATTGCTTCAGTACAGGGGGAAAATAAAATCATTCTTCCAACTCTGAAAATTACTCCCTATCCCTTGGGTTTGTGAAAGAATAATTTTGAGTCTTCTCCAAGTTGGGCTGGTTGTTGGCTGTTTTCTTTAAAAAAAAATTTGTACTTGGCACATAATGCTTGGGAAGTTCACTGGCCAGATATTTGGGGAAGCTTGGAGGATTTCCAATTGCCAAATTAGTTCCCTGGAGAGACCCAGGGAAATTGCAGGATATATTTGCTGAATGAAATTAATTTGTTTAAGTCATGTTCTCTTTCTAATGTCAGTAGGGGATACTATTGCCACTTGGGGACGAGATAACCTTTGGTGCCAAGCTTGTACACTTATAGTTGGTTGCAGAATTTTTTTTTGCCTTTAAACAAAGTATTCATTTGAAGAAATGAGCTTACAGACTTGACAATTTACAAATTCATTTAAAAAAGCCAGAATATTAATCTGAATTTAAGGATGAAGTGCTGATTTGAAAAATGTAAGGTGAGAGACTCAAAAAAGCACAGTCAAGCAGATCAAAAGTTAAACATGATGTTATCAACCAGAGATAACCACTGGTAACATTTTGATCTTTTTTGACATTTTTCTTTTTTCTGTATGTGACTTTGTTAGAGGTAAAATTTGCATCCTTGTCTTTGTTTACATTACATTGTAAATATTTCTCCAAAAATAATTAGAAATTCTCATAACCATTTTCAAAAATTCATAGTAGGAGGCTTGAAATTTCTTTTATTATAAATAATGTGATAAAAATCTTTATATTTACATAAATATTTGTCTAATTCTCTGGTTAGGTCCTGAGAAAAAAAATACTTAGAAAAAAAATTACTAAGGTAAAAAAGAGAACATTTTTTAAAAACAGGATGCACTTTGTCAAATTGGTCACATCAGGGTACGGTCTAATCAACTATATTATGAAAATGACCTTTCTATAGACCTCCAAGGAAATTTTTTTTATATTATCAGATGGGGTAGAGAGGGAAAATGAGAGGGAAGAGGAGGGGGGATAGTAGGGGATAGGAAAGGTAGCAGAGTACAACAGTCACTAATATGGCGTTATGTAAAAATGTACATGTGTAACCGATGTGATTCTGTAATCTGTATTTGGGGTAAAAATGGGAGTTCATAACCCACTTGAATCAAATGTATGAAAGATGATATGTCATGAGCTTTGTAATGTTTTGAACAACCAATAAAAAAGTGTTTCTAATTAAAAAAAATGTTTTGCATTTCTTTGGTTACTAATTAGTTGAATATTTTTTCATTTTTATCAAAAATTTATATTTCTTTAATAAAATGTCTGAAGCTTTAAATTTTATTTTCAAACTGTTTTTTCTGTTTCTTGGGTATTATAGAATGTGACAGTGGGAATTTTCGCTGTGGAAATGGGCACTGTATCCCTGAAGCCTGGAGGTGTGATGGTACCGGGGACTGTTCGGACGACACAGATGAAGCTGGCTGCCGTAAGTGGGGGAGGACCAGGCTAAGCTCTTTTTGATGCTTTGTGTTGATTTCAGCCTATCAAAGAAAAGAGCTATGCTTAATGATAGATCCAGGGCTGGGCTCAAATCATTTGTAATCTGTATAACTGAAAAAGAGAATCCATGGTATTAATAATAGTTTCACTCCCTTTACGGAAGATGTTCAATTTACATCAGTTTCTATCTTACCCTTGTCCCATGGCCACAACTTTGATGTGGAAATTGATTTTGCCATTAGTTTTTTGAAATCTATAAGTGACTGTTGCTGATCTATTCACTCTGGAAGTTTTTCAAATCAACAAAAATAAAAAAAATATGTTATCTGAAGTACTCTAATTTGTACTTCAATAAGGAGTCTATTCGTATATAAAAGATGTAATGTAGAGCTGGGTGTGGTGGTGCACACCTGTAATCCCAGTGACCTTGGATGCTGAGGCATGAAGATCACAAGTTTGAGGCCAGCCTCAGCAACTTAGTGAAACCCTGTTTCAAATTAATAATAAAAAATAAAAATAAATGTAGTGTAATAAAGAAATAAAATAAAGAATAAAAAAGTGTTTAGTGTGATATTGTTTTTTAAAAATTCTTGTTAAAAATGTGAAAAGTAAATCCTAAATGTAAGTAATTATAAAATAACTTTTACATGTATTCATATAGCTTCCAAAATTATGCTGAGGTGGCTTTTAGATTAGGAAAGTGAGCTCTAAAGAAGTTATTGCTTATTGTAGCCTCACAGTTGGTGAGTGCCTTGCACAAGTCCCTGCCCTTCAGTCCACTGCTCTTTCTTACTTGGCTTAGGTGATCAATCACTTTGCTGTAATAGGTAAGCAGACAAGGGTTATTATCCCATGACCAGGAAAGTAGATGAAAAACCCTTGTTTTGAATTGTCCACATCCTGTGGGCACCCCAGAACTGCCAAACTTGGGTGTTTTGTTTGATGATGACTCATTTGAAAATGTAGGGAAGGGTAAGAAATTGGATCCATCCAGTGCTTCTCAAACTTTCAGGCACAAATGGATCACCTTGGAACTTGTGAAAGTGCATATTTTGACTCCATGTGTATGGGGTGGGACCAGAGATTCTCCATATCTCAAAGTTCCCAGCTGACACTTGATGCTCATACTTGGAATAGGAGAGCAGCTATTTTGTGGAGACATCATCCTGTGCTATCAGTTTGCTTCCTTTGGGCTTACTGAGTTCACTTTTTTTTTTTTTTAAATAATATGAGCAAAAAGCTCAGAGGAAGCAAATTGAGAACAGTGTAATCTAGGATAGAGGAATAAAGGAAAAGTTATACCACCAAGTCTTCTGAGAGTGTTACTACATATCAAGGTCTTATGACAACAATACCAAAGACAAAGATGATAGCAACCAGCATCATATGGCACTTTTGGAGATATTATTTATTTATTTATTTACAATGAACTATGAGATAAGAATAGTCTCCATGGAGCAACATCTCCAGTATTTTTAATTTTTTTTCTTTATTTTGAGGCAGGGTCTGAGTTAACCTGGAGCCCAGTAAATTGCTGAGGCTGGCCTGGAATTTGTGATCCTCTTTTCTCACTTCCTGGGTAGCTGGGATTATAGGAGTGTGCCACTGAGTCTGGCTATTCTCTGTTTTTATAATGCTTGGGTCAACAGTTTGTTTTGATGCCATTGATGAGATTATCTGAAAATGAACTTTAATAAAGTTCAGACTTCAAATATATTGAGCAGGACTTAACGTGTGTGTGTGTGTGTGTGTGTGTGTGTGTGTGTGTGTGTGTGTGAGTGTGTGATACTAGGGATTGAGTTTAGGGTGCTGAACCAATGAATTACATCCCAATCCTTTTTATTTTTTATTTTGAGACAATATCTTGCTGAATTGCTGAGACTGGCCTTGAACCTGTGAGCTTCTTGCTTCAGCCTCCCGAGTAGATATAATTATAGAAGTGTGACACTGCCCCTGGTGACATAGTGTTTTTTTGTTTTTTGTTTTGGTAGTACTGAACATTGAACCCACAGTGCTCTACCACTGAATTATATTCCCAGCCCTTTTTATTTTATTTTTGAGACAGGTCTCACTAAGTTGTCCAGGTTGGCCTTGAACTTCAGATCCTCCTGCCTCAGTCTCCCTAGTAGCTAGGATTATAGGCAGGTGCTGCCATGCTTGGCGACATATGGTCTTTTGCAGTAAGAATGTTTTTCTGGTATAATGGGACAGATGTTTGCCATAGTGAGTTCTTTTTTGGTTGTTTCAGCTCGTCAATCCTGCCAGTCGGGTAATTTCCAGTGTGAGAGTGAAGGAAACTGCATCCCAAATATCTGGGTGTGTGACAATGAGGAGGACTGTTCGGATGGCTCAGATGAACATCAGCATTGCCGTATGTGTTTAGAGAGGCATCTTATTTTGTTTTTTTGGACATTTCAATTCTAATCTGTCACAGATAGGTTACACACAATGTCATGATTCTTTGTACATAAATACTGAGCTAGATATTAAGTGACCAGAGAACCTATGCCAGCAATTCAGAGGGTGAATGACATTGAAAAGGGTGAATGTACTAAAGACTTAGAAATATGTCCCAGCAATTTGAAACTGGGATAGGTTCCCAATCTTTAATTTGGTTTATATTATGTTCAAGTAAGAAAGAAAATATTTGCTCATTCACATGGTTGGCAGTTGGATGAAATCCGTTTGCTCCAGGGGCCCTCTCTGCATTCAGTACTTTCACCTCTGTGGCCCAAGTATTAAACTCTCTTTTTTGGACTACTACAAGCTAGAGGCATTGTTGGTAGTGACTTCAGTGTTACTACATGGTATGAGCTGCCACAAGAAAGAAAATATTAGCAATGAGTGGACCCTGGCAATGGGTGCATCCCTGGATAAGGCCCCACTATAATCTCATCATGCTCATGATTTCAGTGACCTTTTGTGGGCTGATGAGAGCCAAATCCATGCCTATACTTTAGTCTTGTGGATTAAACTACTTTTTGAATATCTCCAAGGTGCATCAAACAAAAGGTGCCTCAACTGAAACCAGTTGTCTTCCCCCACTGAACTGACTTTTCCCACCGTATTTGCTGGTCTATGTGCTTTATCTCTATTAATAGAAATAAAATTTAGCCCACTAGAAGTTACTGGAAGATAATACAAAATCAGAAGTAGCCCAGTTGGGGCTCTTTTACTTGTTAACCTATACTTCATGAAATATATTTCATAATGTAAGTATTTCATTACATAAAAATAATTTGTAAATGACATGAAAGAGGTAATCAATTCACATGGGAAGGTTATTACAACCCCCTTGGCGACCATGCTAGAAACTTGGAAGTTGTTCTTGATTCTTTCCTCTCCTTCACCGACTCCTGCCTAATTTACCTTATAAACATTTCTAAGGTTTCTTTCTTATTTTCCATTATGTGACCACTCACTGTCAGCATCTCTCACCTGGATGGCTGCAACAGCCTCCGGATTGGCTTCTTTGCCTCCAGTCTTGTGCCCCGCTCAGGGTCTCCCCAAAACTGATGAAAAGATCTAACCAAAACCCTTTGCCCACTCTCCATCACCTCTGGTTGTGATTCCTGTCTGGAAATGTCCATATGGGGCACCGTAGTGCTTGCAGTTTCCTGTTCCAGCCTTTTTCCTCCATTCCTCCTGCCTGAAGAATCATTGCTACATAGTCCTTGTTTCCTTTTGGTCTAGATTACTGCTACTTCTCCTTTAAAACCCAGAAGAGGTGTCCCTTCCTCAGGAAACTGTCCCAATCCCATGTTCCTGTCCCAGGGTAAATTTGGGACCCTTCTGTGATGCTTCTATAGTTCCTGTGATGTTTCTATAGTTCCTGTAATTTACTTTCATAATTATTTTCTAATTATTTCTTAAAAGGCTCCCCCAGAAGACTATGAACTCCTTAAAGACAGGGATTGTGCTTAATTCATCTTTAGATTCTCAATGTTGGTGAACTTGGTGGCACCTAGTAGACCCTCAATAGATGTTTGTATAATGAGCAAATAAAGCATTAGATCAGCTCATGAGATTATGTAATTTTTACCTGTCATTTCTCTACATTTAATGAGCTTTTAATTACTCCCTCAAACTTTTTGAAATCTTAAGTCCAAAATATAGAATTATTTGGGCTTGATTTTAAGAAGAAAGCCATGATCATTAACATAATACTGGCACCTGCTTTAGTTTCTTTTCACACTTAAGACCACTCATAACCTACCTTTTCAGGAATTAAATAAATCTCTTTAATTTTATGTGACAATTGAAAATATATATTTAAATACATTATGTGGAAATATAATCTTTTAAACCTTATTCAAGGTAAAATAGTGTTTCTGTCGTGGGTAGAATTTAGACATTGAAGTGCCTTCTAGAAGAGTTTATCTATTCTGAACTTATTAATAAAAGTAAAATTTAGTCTTCAGATACTCAGTGATGGGAGAAAATATGAAATCTGTAAGCATTTCAGAAATAGGCAGACTGCAAAACCTTTTATTTCCTATTCAAGAATTACATGACACATTCACGAGAAAGCAAATTGAAGGAAGTGACAGGAAAGATACAATCAATTAAGCATGGAAAGGGTTTTCAAAAAATATACATGAAATTCTGAATGTTTGAAATTTCAAGTATAAACTCTAAAGCTGTCATTTTTTACTTGTCTCTTAGAAAGGTTTTTCTAACAATTTTGATGGCATATAAATATATATATATAATTATTATTATTTTTTTAAAAACCAAAAACCAAGTTTGGCTAAACCTAAGTATTTTTAACTATATAGAGGTATAGGAAGCTCTGTAAAATTCAGGCGAAAACCTCTTTCTTCCATTAGAGGATTACGTTTTTTTTTTTTAGACGATCATGTTTCTCAAATGCTTCTCTTTTTATGTGGATAAGATCATGTTACCAAGTCTAGGTAGTTCCTGCCTGAGCTACAGAACACCTTTCCCTCATGCTTGCAGGCAATAATCATTCCATTTTATGTTTTGTCCAGAGACTCACTTGATAAACTGCTGATGCCCTGCTTTTACCTGAACTCATCGACATAGGATAAAATCAAACTAAAGATTTTTTGTTCATAAAATTGACACATGGCCAATGTAGACACTTTATAAAACAGAAAACTGTAAAGAAAAAAGCCCATAAAATCACTCATATTCCCACCATTCAGGAATAACCACTGTTAATCCTTTGACATATTTCCTTGTTCAAAAAAGGATTTCAGTGGGGGAGGGGTGCTTACCAATCCTTGCTTAATCCCTATGTCTTATTTCACTCATCATCTTGACCATGTATCTTTCCAGTATATATTGTATTCTCAACACAGGTGGATCATGCAGTTGTCTACACTAGGATGCTGGAGTGTCTTTTTTGTTCTGAGGGCATTTTGACAATATAATATCTTTGCTTTTGCATGGTAAGTTTAGCTTGCTGGTAGCAGGGTACTCTGCCTTGTATCCCTGTGAACTTTTATGCCCAGTATCTGCTCTGCTTTCCAACATCCTCATTCATATTTGGGAACTATCAGCCGGTTAGTTTCTGTCAGACTGTGATGATAAATTAAGTAATGTCTTTCCCCTTCACAGCTGGGAGGACATGCTCAAGCCATCAGTTGACGTGCTCCAATGGTGAGTGTGTTCCAAGGGAATACCTGTGCGACCATGTCAGAGACTGCTCAGATGGAACTGACGAGAGAGACTGCCGTGAGTCTGTTTCAGTCTTTGCACTGTATTTAGTTTCACCCTTGTCCCTTTGGCATTTTAATCAATTTGTTAGATTTGTTGATGGACAGAAATGCCTACAATACTCCTCTTGTTGTTGAAATCTCTTGGCAGATTCTTTTGTGGATTAAGGGTGATGTTCTGATAGGAGTCTATTTTTAACAAGACATTGTAAGTTTGTCCTGCCTTACTTAGCCCATCAAGTTTTTGCATGTTTTGAAGTAGGAAACTTTTAACATAGAATCTAGAAAGATGATTGAAGATGCTGAGTATAAAATAGAGTTTGGTCAATTTTAACTTTTATTACACTGCTATAGAAAATTGGTGGATACAGTTTCTCATTAATTTTTTTCCCGCTTTTGTGGATACCACATTTTCCAGATTATCTTTGGAAAGTATTATATTCTGAAAATGGCTTTCCTGGGCTGGGGTGTAGCTCCCCTCCCCTCCCTGCCTGGAAATGACAGGCAGAAGGAGAGCAAATGGTTTTTCCTATAATGGCAATATATCAGTTTGTAACTGATTGCCATAAACTAAGGCATATAAGTCACAATATTCTGTGTGTAATACATAGATATTACCATAACCAAAGCAAGAAAATACAGACATGTTGCATTATGTACTAACAAGAGTCAACTGCCTCTCTTGAGTTTTATACCAAATTGTTAGAATGAATATAAAAATATAGAAATTAGCTACTGTGTCATTTTTTAAAATTTTTGAATGTAATGCTGGGGATTGAACCCAAGTCATTGTACATGCTAAGCAAATGCTCTGTCTTTGAGCTATATTCTCAGCCGTTTTTTAAGTTTTGAGTTAGAGTCTGGTTAAATTGCCCACGTTGGCCTCAAACTTCCAATCTTCATGTCTCAACCTCCTGAGAGGCTGGGATTACGGTCGTGCACTACAGTACCTGATCTTGTGTCAGGTTTATAGTCAATCTAGTTCTGTCCTTAACCTTAGAAATACCCAGTTTCTCTTAAAAGTCTGCCATTGTGAATTTATCCATAACTTCCTTGAGTTTTTATACGTTTCTTCCTGACATTATTTTTAGCATACTCCTGTGTAAGTTTATCACATGCTTCATGGAGATGCTTCCTTTGTTTTGCTCTTAAATTTATGTTTAAAGCTTCAAGGAAGCTTTTTTGTCACTGTGACCAAAATACCTGACAAAAACAATATTCAGGAGGGAAAGTTTATTTTGGCTCATAGTTTCAGAGGTTCAGTCCATGATATGCTGACTCCATAGCTCTGGGCTATGGTGTGGTGAAGGAAAGCATCTCTGAACATGGCAACCAGGAAGCAGAAGGAGCTCTGCTCACCAGGGACAAAATATAAATCCCAAAAGCATACCCCCTATGATCTACTTCCTCTAGGCATACCCAACCACTCAGTCAATCCATATCAGTGGATGAATCCACTGATTAGGTTACATCTCTCATAATCCAGTCATTTCACTTCTGAAAATTCTTGTATTGTTTCACACATGAGCTATTGGTGGACACCTCAAATCTAAAACACAACATCAAGTATTCCAATAACTGGTGAACAGATTTTATGTATCTTAGAAACTTTGATCAAATGCTTCTCAGTTATTATGTATCCAGTGAATTTAAGTTTTAAGCTTTAGCCTGTTCTCATGGGATACCACCTCTACTGTTTGAAAATTTTGATTTAATTTTAGTTCTCTGGGCTCTCTCTAAGTCCCTTCCTTTGAGCCAAGTGGTATATTTTATGCCTCTTAATGAAAGGTCTATTTTCTATAATTTTTTTAAACTAATCTTTTCAACATGGTGCCATGTATAGGGTGGAAGCTTACATAAATTAACTATGGTAAGCAAGTTGCTTCTGTTAATGGAGGAAATATTTGTACATAGAAATGGAAAGACCTGTGCCTGGGTTCAATCCCTAGAATCATACAAAAAAAAAAAAGAAAGACACAGTAACTAATTCCTATATTTTTATATGTCCAGATTCATATTGAATATGAACCATTCCCACTCTTGTACAATTTTATTTTATTTTGTGTTGCAATACTGGGAATCCATCCCAAGGTCTCACATAGGCTAGGCAAGTGCTCTACCACTGAACTACACCTGAAACCCCATGCTTGGACATTTTAAAAACAATACTTCTCCAGTTTTTCTTCCATTGAATGTTACTTACTTCACTTATTTTTCTTTTTTTGAAAGAAAGGTCTGTGCTATTTATCTATTTTCTAGCAGAATTTCTGGTACATTTATATTCTGGAATAATTTTCATTCTAAATGTTCTCTTTTGAAAGAGATTATGGTACCTCTAATTTGAATTTCCCTTCACTTTGGAAATTATGCAGAGCATTTAGATCTCACACTAGTAGTTTTAGAGATGGTAGTGCACAGCCAGCACACAAGTCAAGGACTCTCACGACTTTGTGAGGCAAACACTAGGTCTTTCACTGAGACAAGTGAAGAAAATATTTTTGATTAATTACGGTGATAAATCATATATTTTTGCAACATTTTGTAAATTTCAGGTCGTTATATAAATTATTATTATTATTAGGTTCCTTAATGAGAACAATAAGGCAGGCAGTTATTTACTCTCTTATGAATAAAGAAATGAAAACTTCAAAGGGTCTAGACTGGCTCATTCAAGATTGTGTGGCAGAGTTGGTGCTTGGCTCATTGTCTGGTTTCACGTCTAGAGATTGCCCCTCATGAAGGACAGAAGAGGAGAGTCCTCCCTTATGCCAGTTTAAAAGAGTACTGGAGGCTTGTGTCACCCGCCAATAGCCTGTATCTTTATCCCTTATTTGCAAGTGGATAAAAATGAGTGCCTTATTGCAAATGCAATGGAAATGCTACTTTGGGGAAAATAAAAGGCAGCTGAAACAGACGGTTTGGACGTTTTCCATGAGCACCCTGCAGCCAAGTCTAAAGTTGCTAGTACAACTGCCTCACAACTTTGCCAATGGACCGTCTGGAAAAGCCTGGCAGGATATGAGCATGCAAGTAGCCCTGATAAAAGGAATGAAGGGAAGAAGCTGAGCTTTATAAAATAACTAAGTAGGAATTTTTAATCAAACATTTTTATTAAAAAATAATTCAGTACAACTAATTGGTGAAATAAGTATTCGTTTAGAAAGACATCAGGATTTATAGCTGGTTCTTTCTGGAATGATGTAAATCATCAACTTTTCAGGACACAACATGACCCTAAACACAAGTTTTTTTTCCTTGTGGTACTGGGAATTGAACCAGGGACACTTACCACTAAGCTATATCCCTGCCCTTTATATTTTTAATTTTGAGACATGTTCTTGCTAAATCGCTGATGCCAGCCTTGAACTTGTGACCCTCCTGCCTCAGCTTCCTTAGGGATAATCCTGGCTGGGATTATAGGCGTGTGCTTCCATGCCTGGCTCATATAAGGGATTTTGTGATGAGATCTTCTTTCCTATTTCCCTCTACCTTATTTTTTTGTTTTTATTTTTTTTATTTGTGGAAGAGTGTTAAAAACCCTCACACTTTGGAGGAAATTAAGAAAAGGATCTTCATACTTACTCATTAGTGCTTTGATCTGTTGATAGCCAGATAGACACAGAAGGAAATGAATGGCCAGGATCAAAGTCCTTAGAAAGTGGCAGTATGGTGGTGGGGCAGGATTGGCTCTGTTTTGTTTTCCCTCTGTTTGAGGCTCTTGTGGAACATGGGAAAGGGGACTGCCATTCACTAAGCACCAGTCACTATCCTGGGCACTTTTCTCATTGGCAGGTGTCATCTCCTGCTTTATGGAGATGATAAAGTTTACCAAGAAGCCAGGGCAGAAGAGTCGTAACATTAACCTACATTTAAACTGTCGGTGCTCCATGCTCTTAGAATACTTTTCTTTAACAAAAAACATTTATAAAATAGTTTTGCCTGAAGATTACTTAGCTATTTAAAAAAAATTATTTCACTGTGGAGGTTTTAACATAGGAAAGCAGAATGAACTGTATAGTGAATCTCTTTCTACTTATCACTCAGTTATAACAACTATCAGTTCATGAATAGTTTCATTTTACCTACATCCATTTATTCTCCTCACACCATATTATGAAGCAATTCTCAGGATCATATAATTTTATCTGTTAATATTTTAGTATTTATCTGTATAATAAACAAAACCACAATATCATTATCATACCTAAAAAGTTAAAACAACTGTTCTTTAAAATAATTAGATATATAGTCAGTTTTTTTAAAAAATTCCCTAAATTGTCTTGCTATTATTTTTACAGTTTGATTACTTAACTTAGAATCCAAATAAAATATTTATGAAGGAGGTAATTGATATATTTCTTAAGAATTTTTATTTGGAGGTTTTTTTTTCCATTTCTGTTCTTTACTCCTTACAATTGGTGAAAACAAAACAAAGCAAAACAGGTTACTTGTCTTGGTGTTTTCCACAATCTGGACTTTGCTTATTTCATCCTCAATGTCCTTTAACATGTTCTTCTCGCCTTTGAATTTCTTGGAAATTGCCTAGATCTGAAATTACCTAGATGTCAACTGTAGCACTAATGACATTTGGGGCCAGATAAATTTTTATTATGCTGGGCTGTCTTGTGCATTATGGAATGTCCAGCAGTATCCCTGGTCTCTGTGTATTTGAGTACCTCCCAGGTGTGACAACTAAAAATGTCCTCAAATTTTGTCAAACATCCTTTGGGACAAAAATCACCTTCGTACTGCTTCAATTAAAATGACTAATCTAGAATATTCTGCTCTAATGCCATCCATTTCCCTGCAAGTTCCATGATTTTGTCATTTTTTAGTGCAGAGTAATACTCCATTGTGTATAAATGCTACATTTTTTAAATCCATTCATCTATTGAAGATTAACATTAAACAGGGACGAGAGGTGGGAGGGAAAGGGAGAGAGAAGGGAAATTGCATGGAAATGGAAGGAGACCCTCATTGTTATACAAAATTACATATAAGAGGAAGTGAGGGGAAAGGGAACAAAAAAACAAGGGGGAGAAATGAACTACAGTAGAGTGGGTAGAGAGAGAAGAGGGGAAGGGAAGGGAGGGGAGGGGGGATACTAGAGGATAGGAAAGGCAGCAGAACACATCAGACACTAGTATGGCAGTATGTAAAACAGTGGATGTGTAACCGATGTGATTCTGCAATCTGTATATGGGTAAAAATGGGAGTTCATAACCCACTTGAATCAAATGTATGAAATATGATATGTCAAGAGCTTTGTAATGTTTTGAACAACCAATAATAAAAATTAAAAAAAAATAAAAATGACTAATCTAGAGTATTGAACCTCTAAATCAGAGGAGGGGTGGAGATGGTTCATCAAGGTGAGACTAATTTGTGTTTAAGGTTGTATGTTTCCATCAGGGGGCACACAATGCCGCCTGCTCTCTTTGAGATGTTAGCGGCCATTGATTATAATTGCTGAGATCCATTTAGTCACAGTGGTGCTTAGATATTTTAAATGAAATTTAAGCTATTAGAGTATTTCCCATGTTATCAAGGATCAAGTGAGATTTGACCAGAAATAATGTTTATTTTATTGTTTCCACAGTCATGAAGCATAGGAACCATTACTTCTCTAGAAATGTCATATCTGCCTATGGATTTGACTTTTTTTCTGTTTCTCAGAAATAAATAAGATTGTCTATCTGGATGAGTCTAAATATATTTGGCACCTAGAAACCACAGGGAGGGATGTTGAAAAAGCTTCAAGGAAGAACTTAATTCCACCCCCCCCCCCCAGCACCTCCCAATATTTGAAAGAATCAAGAAGCCTATCCCTGGGGCTCAGGGCCCTGCCGGTTAGACCAGACCCTGTGTTAGAGAGCCTACGCTTTCAAGCTTCTAAAATCAAGACATTGGGCTCCAAGACAGAGAAACTTGTGTCCATTCCAGGCATTCCTTTCTAGAACAAAGAATAGTGTGTGAGAGTCTTCTCAGGGAGGTAGGGAGAAGGGAGGTAAGAAAATGAATGAGGTGGTGAGAAAGTCGAGGAGGGTATTAGGGTCCCAATAAAAAGATTACCTTGGAAATAAATTTGGTATAGCATGAGAGATTCGTATCTCCGTCTTTTTACCTGCTATATTCTTAAAGGCTTAAGAATATTCTACAGCTTGTGTAATATTTCTGAATATGTTTGTATATATGTATCTATATATGTGTGTGTATCTCTATCTAAGCCTATATTTATATTTGTGAAACAGGTAAAAACTCATATTTCCCCCTAAGTTATTTTATTATTCAGTCTGGTCATCAGGGATCTGATATTCAACAACTTGTCAATTAATTTTTTTTTTCTTTTTTAAGGAACAGATTCAAAACTGCAGTCCATTTTACTTCTAATGGGATTAGCATCAAGGAAAACCCACTCATGCAGAGTGTAAGATAAACATCAGAACAATGCAGCAATTATGGGTCATTCAATTAATATATTGAAGTGACTTTGGGTTGCTCAAAAATACTGCAGTCTTTTTTTTCAGAGAAATAAAAAGATTATTTTGTTTTATTGAGTACCATATTAGAATGATTTTGGTGTGAGTAAAACTATCGCTAATTATCGTGGGTTTGCAGCACTTCTCCTTTGTTCCTTAGGAATGCCAAAGAAAGGGTACAATCCCTGCTACAATGAAGGCTTTCTTGCTGGTAATCAGCAGTGTTTGGTCTGCCTGCAACTGGGGCCGCTTTGTCCCTGAAGTTTTATTCCTATTGACTTTCTGTTCTTTAGGATTTAAACATTTCCCTTTGTATATCTAACTGCTGAAACTCCAACTGGGGGAACAGTTGGAAGGGAGTGATGAAGATGGTAGTCATTCTCTGGACTGTGAGGGCTTCCGAAGGGCACCTTCTTTCAACTCAGTTCCACATGTTAGCCTGCCTGTCAAGCCTTGCTGCAGTGACCCCATCTCACATGCCACAGCACACATGCACCTTTGCAGCATTCTCACAGTCGAGATAGGAGTCAGAGCCTGAGACCTTGAGGAAAGAGGAGAATCTTTTGTATATCTTTTGAATGTTTCCATCATTCAAGTACTTTCTAAATATTTCCTGACTTTAAAAAAGACTCTGAGATCTCTCCCAGCCATTGCCCAATTTCTGTGCTCCTTTTTAAAACAATGTGATGTGGAAATGTCTTTAATGACTGTTTCTATTTACTCTCCTCCTTTTTTTCTTGAGGCTACTGAAAGTGATCCTGCATTTCCACCAATCCTCTGAAAACATTCTTGTTAATGCACCACTGGCTGCCATTTTGCTGAACCTAATGGTTCTTGTTCAAATATCTCCTCCCCAGAGATACTCCCCACTGTCACTGTTTGTTATTTCACTCTGCTTTATTTTTGTAACATTTTTATCCATGCACATTTACTTTAATGTCCAGTGTTCCTTTCCTCCAGAGTATAAGTACCACGAGAGCAGGGATTTTCGTTTTTTTCCTCTCTCTCGTATTTAGTTCTTTTGAATGAATATCTAAGAAAGACTGTGGGAACTTCTAGTTTGCTTTTTAATTTACCTCTGTATTCACAGTATCCAAGAAGTCAGATTTCAATAACCATATCTTCAGTAGGACAGAATTCTAACTAAGGCAGGCAGTGCCCTGAGGAATAACTGGTTCCTGGCCTACTGACATTTCACCCAGATGACTGTCTGAATTATCTTGGTCCAAGTTCCCAGCAGGGGGATAACTACACCATTTCTAGTGACTGGAATGTGGTCTCCCATAATCCTGGGGAGCAGTTAGCTTTCCTATCTCTTTGATTAGTCTTTGCCTGTATATTCTGCCAAAGTCATTGGAAATAGGAAGAGATGGGAAAGACACCAAGGTATTTTGTGGCCCTGAGTGAAAACATGTGGGGCCCATAATTCCTCCTATGTAGAACCAGTGTCTCTGATACAGTGCACATTGTATGTGTTTGCTCATCCGTGACAAGGCCTCTTACTTCTTTGCCCTGTTCTTTGGAGCTTTTGATGTACAATTTTCCATCTTGTGTCTCATTTACTCCAGTATTAGAGCTTGGGTGAGGTTTTTCAAACTTATTTTTAAGCAATTTAGTATTGTATCAGTCTTAATCTGCCCTGCGGATTTTGGTGATAGCTCCATGTATGGGAAGATGGAGGGGCTTCGGATCCAGAGTTCCTCTCAGACACATTTCTAAGATCAGGTCCCAACTGATAGAGACTAGATAGGAATTTGGGGGCTTAAGCCCTGGCTAGTACAAAGGGAGCAGGATAAGGAAACCTTGATAACTTCATGGATCTCCCTTTTTGACTTGGCTTCCTTAAAGTGGCTTAGACTGAACTTGACGTGTGAGTGAAATTCTACTAGTCTTGGGATCACCATATTTTCTTTCTCTTTCCAAGATGTTGAGTTGATTTTCTATTTCCATTTTATAAATCTGATTTTATATATATATAATATATATTTTATATATATATATACATTATATATATTAAATCTGATTATATATATAATATATATATAATATATTATATATATATACACACACACACACACACACATGCACACACATATATGTGTGTGTATTTAGTTGAAAGTAACTTCTAACTATTATTTTTTAGGGGGTACCGGGAATTGAACTCAGGGGCACTCAACCACATTCCCCAGCCTTATTTTGTATTTTATTTAGAGACAGGGTCTCACTGAGTTGCTTAGTGCCTTGCCCCTGCAGAGGCTGGCTTTGAACTTGCCAAACTCCTGTCTCAGCCTCCAGAGCTGCTGGGATTATAGGCGTGAACCACCACGCCCAGCAACTTCTAATTATTTTTAAAGGCTTCTTATGTAGAAAATGGGAGAAATCAAAGTGCATACCTCATGGGGTAGTTCTAAGGATGGAATAAGTTTCATACATATCAAGTACTATAACATGTTTCTGTGACACACTGTTCAGTATATGTTACCAATGACGATGGTGATAATGGTGATGATGGTGTTGCTTATTTAATTTTATGGGTAGTATTCACAATTAAGTCCTGGCAGCCCAACTAGTAAGCTTCTTCTGGCAAATCATTACTTGAACTGAATTAGTCTGTCTTAGAGCCAAAATAAGAAACAAGGTTGACTCTGCAACCTTGAGAAGTCCCAGGTATCTGGGCTGCACTTACATCAATAACTTCTTGTTTTATTTTCAATCTTGGGCTCATTTTTAAATCTACATTTAAGGTGCTGCCTTCCCCTTCCTTCTTTCCTTCTTTCTTCTTTTCTTTTCTTGTGGCACCTGGGATTGGACCCAGGGATGCCCTACTACTGAGCTATATCCCCAATCTCTTTATTTTTGTTTTGAGACAAGGTCTTGCTATATTTCCCAGGCTGGCCTTGAACTTGTGATTCTTCTGTCTCAGTCTCCCAAGAAGCCAACATGCCCAGATGCCTTCTCTTCCATTATAATCAGTTTGCCTTTTTTTTCTATGTTCTTTTTGGCCATTTTGTCAAATTGTGAGAATAGGATAGATTTACATTCTCCCTGACAAGATAATCAAGAATAGCACTTTATATCTTGCTCTGATGTAAATGATTTCCATTGTGGGAGGTTTATAAGGTCCTCAAACTACATTGTCTTCCTTGATTATATAAATAGAACTACAGCATGAAACTTTCTTGCTCCGAATTAAATCATTGACAGAGAAAACACTTAAAATATCCTCAAGCACCAATCTTGTAGGCATATTTTGGGGCATATGTGTGTGTGGACAAACCAGAGCATGTATCATTTGGAACTGGGAGAAGGTGAAAAAGAGAGAAGCAAGGGATGGTGGGAAAAAGGGTATTCCCACGTTTTCGTTTCTGATAAACAGTCTGGACACTGGTTAATAGGTACTTGTCAATCCTTCTATTCAAATAAAGCTCAGAAGGAAGAGTTCCTTTGTGTTCTTGTATGTGTCCTCTCACATTGTACTTTCCCCATACTTGGAATTCTCTAGGACGTTTCAGCCACTTGATGGATTTGCTCCAAGGGAAAAAGATTAGCCTCAGTCTTGCCAAGCATAAAAAAACAAAAATTAAATAAGATTTTAAGATATCTCCCAATGGAAAACTCAAAGGATTGTGCCTTCCTGCTTCCTGGGGTATAGAGAAACTCATTCATGAATGTCTTTAGCAAGAGAAGAAGGATCTGTTCATTTCTTTGCTCAGAGCAAAACTCTGTTCCCTCTTTGTGGGTCTCCAAAGGAGAAAACCATTTGGAAACATATTTCCAAGTATTTTCTATATTTAGTGAGTCAGCATATACCTCAGGTTATCTATGCGTAGCAAAGACCAGAAGGTGTGCAGGGGGTTGAGAGGGTCCTCTGCTGATTGAGAGAGATTCATTATCAGCATGGAAGGAGACAAGAAAGCTGTTTGTCAACTGCTGACCTTTGGCCAACACAATACCCTCCCTGATGACATCAAGCTGGCCCAGTTGTTTAGGGGCATGAGCCATGTCAGTGGGTACTGTTTTTGTTCTACTCCTTTCAGTTTTATGGCAATGACTCTCAAAAAGCAGGACAGAAAAAACAAGAGACCTGCCTAATACATTTCTTCCAGATCCCTCATATCCATAATAATCACCAAAAGTGTGGTACAGTCCCAGTTCAAATAAATTTTCCTCTTGACAGATAGCTTATCTATTGCAAAGAGCTGGGTTTTTAAAGATTTTTTTTTCTCCCTGCTGCTTGCTGCTGCTCTTAAAAGGCTAGATAACACACTGACACCAGGAGCTATCTGGTACATGGCAGGACGGGAATTGCTTGCTGGCCTCACCTGGCCTTTTGCATCTCTTGAAGACAGAATTAGTAAACAGAGTTGTCTGAACCATTTTAAAGGCACTTTTACAAAGCATACCATCTTAATGATGGAAAGACAGCAATAACCTTAAGCACTTGCTCATTTTTGGATGATTAACAAATAAAATGAAGTTCAGAAAAAATTTAGAAATTTAAACAGCTATTTAAAAATGCCTTGCATACCATCCCCACCCCACCCTCTGGGATCCAGCTTATTTATTTGTTACACTTAAAGTTTTATTTGACTGGACTGAGAATCAGATCTCTCAGAAATTTGTTCCTGGCATTTTTCTTTGGCTTCTGTCAGTCTCTTGGCCAAAAGTTCAGCATATTGGCCAAAAGTTCAGCATATTCTGTAGCCTCTTTCTTATCTTTTTAGTATACTGTTTCTTCAGAGCAATATGCTGGCATCTATGTTTCAGGACACATGGAGTAACAAGCTGAATACTTTGTTTCTTGCTTTCTTTGTTTAAGGGCTTTCTGACAATATAGTGATGGACATTTATTTTTATTTTTATTTTTTTGGTATCAGGGATCAAACCCAGGGGGGCTCAACCACTGAACCACATCCCAGCTTTTTTTTAAAAAATGTTTTATTTAGAGATAGGATCTTGCTGAGTTGCTTAGGGCCTTGTTAAGTTGCTGAGACTATTTTTGAACTTGTGATCCTCCTGCCTCAGCCTCTTGAGCCGCTGAGATGTACCCCCTTGCCCAGCCAACATCTTCTTTACAGATTGAAAGGTTTGCAGATTATGCCAGCTTGGGCCCAGGGTGATGAGAGACACTAGTATTAGTCCAGGAATACTCTTCTTTCCCCTTTATTCACCCCAGTAGTCAAGTTGAAAACACTCAGATTGGCATCCCCTAACAGATTTGTACTTTTTTCAGTTCTGGTTTGTGTTGGGAATTTCCTTCTTACTTTGTAGCAGGTGGATGTGGTCATGGGTCAGGACACCTGTTTCATGGGAAAACCTTGTTCTTTGTTCCTACCACTGATTCAGATCACATGATCCTTCTAATCTTCACCCATAGCACAGCAGCAACTTCTGTGGCCATACCCTTCTCATAAAAAGTAGGAAGCTGGTGTTCATTGTTGGCTTCAGTGAGTTTTTGGCAGCCTGTAGCTGGGAAGGAGATACTGAGCTTCATCTTGAAGCTGTTGGAGTGTCATGGAAAAGAGCCTTCTGTTTAATGTGACTGGTTCTGTAACTTTTGCCAGTTAGATACTCAAGAACTCTTGATAGATGAGGTTTGAACTTCTGGAGATGAGAAGATTTAGGTTTATTCCTTTTCTATACACAAAACATGAAAATATAATTTGAGATTTTTTTTAAAAGTGTGAGTTCTTAACAGAGGACAAGTTTAATACAGTTTTAGTACAGAATTTTGTGCACATCTTCTGTTTGAAAAGACTTTGGGATCATCCAAAGAACTGTCTGATGCATCTTTATATGTCTCTAATACATCACATTGGGTTCTTAAATGCAAATTTAGCCTCAATGTGGAACTGTGTAATCTGATCTTTGAAATCTTAACTAAGACATACCTTTTCCTTGGTTAAAAAGAAATCTGAAGACTGCGTGTGAGAATCACTAGGAAACATTTTTAATTAAAAATATAGACCAAGGATGATATCATACATGATGGAAGTATTGTAGTCAAAGACCATAAAAAGCAGATGTTCAGATATTTCAAAAGCTGTTTAAAATGGTCTCCTGTGATAACTCTATAGTAGTACTGAGCATTTCTTGAGCATAGTGAGTAGTGTCTTACTGCTAAGAATTCTAAAATAATAAGGCAGGTTCCTTGTCCTCCAGGGTTTTTATTAAGCTATGGGGAAAACAGATAAGAAACCAACAGAACAAATCCTATAGTTATGAGTCATGAGGGATACATGTTTCAAGTATGAGGAAACAGGAGGGACAGACACTATTTTGTTCTTCAAGGGACATCCTGATTTTCTGCAGGGTTAAACATCTAGTTAATAGCATTGAGATGACCATATATGTATAATATGGCCAAAAGACAGTTATCCCCAGAATCCATTGGTTCCCCATTCCTTGGATTCAACCAACTATGGGTAAAAATATTTGGAAAAAATTGCCTGTACTAACATGTACAGGCTTTCCCCCCTCATTATTCCCTAAAGAATATAGTATGATAAGTACTTACATAGCATTTATATGCTAGGTATTATGTATGAACTAGAGATTATTTAAAGTAAATGAAGGAATAGATGAATTCTACATAGGGACGAGGGGAGGGAGGGAAAGGGAAGAGGCAGAGGATTAGCAAGGATGGTGGAATGTGATGGACATCATTATCCAAAGCACATGTAAGAAGACATGAATTGGGTGTCAATCTTCTTTATATACAAGCAGAGATATGAAAAATTGTGGTATATATGTGTAATAAGAATTGTAATGCGAAAACACACCAAAAGTACATGTATAAAGTCATGAACTGGTGTGAACATATTTTATATAAAAAATATAAAAAATTGTGCTCTATATGAGTAATAAGAATTGTAATGCATTCTGTTGTCATTTAAAAAAATAAAATCAATAAAAAATAAATAAGTAAAGCAAATGAAATGATGTGTGTAATGCAAATACTGCAAATAATGCAAATACTGCACCATTTTACAAAAGGGTATTGGGCATCTTTGGGTTTTGGTATGCATTGGGTGGTCTTGGAACCAATCCACAGTATCCCCTGTGGATACTGAGGGATGGCTGTAATTTGTGCTTATGGAACAATTATGCTTTTCAGTTCCCAGGTGTTGTCTTTTTAGGTCCCTCTACAGGCTGCAGTAGATTATCTAGACAGGGGGAAGAAGAAGTAGTGACAGAGAGAGGGTAAACAGTTGAATAAGAGCAAATAGCTGCTGAGTGAGATCCCTGGGCTCAGACCTATTTTCTCTTTCTGTCATTTCAATGAAAAAAATGATCCTTTATTTCCCAGATCATGTGTGGGGGTACACGAGTTTCCTGGGATGTCATTTGTATCATGTAAAAAAAGGTTCCATTTTGAACTGTTAAATTCTTTGCAATTCTTCAGTTCTTCACTCAAAAGCCACTTACTTCTTTAAGGGAGAGATCCCTGGGTTTCCAAATCCCCCTACTGTTCAGCTCATAGCTTTCTGTAGTCTCTGCATTGGTATGTAACCTAGTTTGTCATCTGCTATTTGTGTCATTATTTGATTATGGTCCCTCTCTCTTATCTAATAGGAGGCCAGGGATCATATCTCTTTGTATACCAATATATGTTCACCATTTAGTGCCTAGCATATAGCTGTCACTCAAGAAATGTTTGCTGAAGAAATGTCTTAACTTAAGGTTCACTTGCTGTTTCTGTTCTTTTTAAAAATAGAATATCCAGTATGTGAGCAGCTTACTTGTGCTAATGGAGCCTGCTATAACACGAGTCAGAAGTGTGATTCGAAAGTTGATTGCAGGGACTCTTCTGATGAAGCCAACTGCAGTAAGTATGTGTGTAAGAGGTGCTGTGGTGTGTTGCAGCTTGAGAGAGCCAATTATCTGCACATCTTTCCAAGCCCACATTCAGCAAATTCATTTTAGTGGTCTGTAGTCAGCCTCTGGTGGGAGTATTTACACCATGATAATCGGTAAACATCACAAAGCTGGAGAAGGGGTTGTTAAACGTTTACCAGCACACTGCTGACAATAAGAGTCTTTTTTTAAACTTGAGACAGAATCTTCCTGTGAGATGAAATGGCTGCAGTGGAATTGAAATTCTCCCTTTTTTTTTCCCCTTTGTTAACCTTGTGTTCCAGCTGAGACATGCTTGCGTGACGAATTTCAGTGTGGCAATGGAGAGTGTATCCCTCGCGCCTATGTCTGTGACCATGACCACGACTGTGAAGACAGCAGTGATGAACATAATTGCAGTACGGTGATTCCCTTATGCTGGGTCATGTAGTTAGGAGTATTTTATGTTTGTTTTTTCCCACCAGATACCCATTTTCCTCTAAGGAAAGAGTCACTGTATTTGATTACACATGGAACCAAAAATTCATTTGGGGGCAGTGGGCTTGAGCCTTAGCCATGTATTGGGCCTGGATTCCTTTATCTTTCAAAGATCTGTGTAGAGTTGAAGGGTTGCTGACGGACAGTTTGCATTCTTTCCTTAGGCTGCAGGGGTACGGGTATATTGTATCACAGGATTCAGATTACCCATAGCTCAGGAATGGACCGATCACTTTGATAGTGGAGTGGAAGAAGAGCTCCAAAGGGAAGGAGTGCCCTACTAGCAATGGTTTTCCTTTCTTCTTTGAAATCACTGCCACATTCAAATTGGAGGGTCAAGAAAGTTTCAGTGTGCTATAGATGGCTTCTGTTGCCTCTGCTTCTTTGCCCTGATCCTACTTTTATTTTTGTGCTGTAGCCTGCAGTTTGAATGCCCTTTCTCTTACTTTTGCCATCTCCGGACTCCTTTTTTTTTTAGGAATATGTAACATTAGAAAGGAGACTCTGGGGGAATTTTAATTCCAATTCACTGGCAGGTTTTTGTGGTCATTTATTTACTAGAATGAATGATTTTTCTCTATATCTGTTTTGATTGGTTGGTACCCATGCCTTATGGGGTCACTGAATATTTTCATTATCATCCTAATTTTCTATGAGTGGGGCCTGATATTATTTCTGGACAGTATTTTTTAAACATTTTTATTTTTTAGTTGTAGTTGGACACAATACCTTTATCTTTTTAATTTATCTTTATGTGGTGCTAAGGATTGAACCCAGGGCCTCGCACATGCTAGATGAGTGCTCTACTGCTGAGCCACAATCCCAGACCTTGGTGACAGTCTTAAAGAGACTGTGACATCATGGGATGGTGACCCAAAATCCTGTGGTATGAAATAGCTGTGATGGTGCTTGTGGCAAAGTAAGAGAATGTTGGTCACTGGCACATTCAGCATCTGGATCAGTTTGCCTCCTCTGTTCTGTGTCAACCTATTCCTAGATTCTTAATCTTGAGAAGTAGAGACTGGCACCTGAGTTCGCTTCCTGGACCCAAAGCTGCTATTATCTTTTTCTTTCCTTCTGTTTATCTTCCTCCTTCTCCTCCTGTTTTTTTTTTTTTTTTTTTTTTTTACGTTTTATTAAGATACTGATGTAGAAACTTCAGTTTCTAGGAGCCCAGTTCAGGTAGTAGGGTGAGCACTTGGACTTTTGACTGTGTAGTGCAGCTGTTTCTCTCTTCCAGACTATCAGACCTGTGGTGGCCACCAGTTCACCTGCCCCAATGGCCAGTGCATTCATCAAAACTGGGTTTGTGACGGACAGGATGACTGTCAAGGCTTTGCAGATGAAGATGGCTGTGGTAAGGAGGAGGCGAGATTCCTACTGAAAAGCATTTCTTTTAAGTTTTTCCTCCCTTCCTTGTTAGAATTTTTTTACCCTCCGAATTGTCTGGGGTTTAATTAATTAGTGGGTGGATTAGAAGAAGGTGACTTCACTAGCTTTTCCTAAAATGTCTGAACCCAAATGTAGCATAACTTTTAACCTCTTCCTTCCTATTATTAAGGCAAAGTAGTTGGGACTGTCTCTTTTCTCTCTCATCACACTCTGATCTTTTCCTCCGTATTCCACTCTGCCTGCTTTACCTGTTGTAGGCTAGAGGATGTACGAAAATAGGGTAAAATGTGATTATTTCTCTTAGACCTTACAACCTTTAAAAATAACTTTGAACTGTGGCAACAGTTCAGTTTTGTTTTGAGTTTTTGCAAATTCTGATTTCCAGGTGAGACATTGACATTAGTGGTGATGGACAGGCCACACTGGGAACAGTGGGATGGAACTAGGGACTAGCAGGTGCAGGGCAGACTACTATTTAGTCAAGTGTTTAAAGATTATTTGAAAAGATAATTGCAAATGCCATGCCCTTCCTTACCTTGCTGTTATCATCAGCTGTCCTGAAGTTACTAACACCACACCATACTTCAAGTTGCCTGCACTGTTCCAGTCGTAGATATAATAAAGACGATGTTTGTTCTGGAACCATCCATTGGTCTCATGTTTCAGTGTCCAAAAATTATGGTTTTTCTTCTTCTGTCAACATTTCACTAAATAAAAGAAATCAAACAACCAAAACCCAAACTTAGGGACTCTGGAGTTACCTTGATGGCCCTCATTCTGTAATTCATGATTTAAATACATGAACCTTCTCTTCAGGGCTGTGAATCTAGTTTGTTGATATTTCAGGTTCATATCAGATTTCTGCTCTTACAGCTTGGCTGGGGGCTGCCTCTTTCAGAAAGAGTGGAACTTAAATAATTCCATTTTCTCACTCTTTAGAATCTCAATAAAAGGCTGATGGTAGCGTATGAAACTATGAATTTATTGTAAAATATAGGTCATTTGTGGATTTCTATTGTCTACTTGGTTTATATCTTCTATCTTCTTTTAATCATGGATTAAAAAGGACTGATTCTCCCTCTCATATGGCCTGTAACTCTCTCTTTTTTCCCAACAGAGAGCAATCGTCGTCATCATGTGTGTTACCCAAGAGAATGGGCTTGCCCAGAGTCTGGACTATGCATCTCAATATTTCAAGTTTGTGATGGGAATTTAGATTGTCCGGGAGGAGAAGATGAAAACAGTACCACTAATAGACACTATTGTAGTGAGTATGGAAAATATGGGTAGCTTTCAGAACAGATTCTCAAATACATAGTGTATCGGTTGTCATTTGCACAACACAGTTCTCCAATACTTAGTGGCTTAAATTGCACCTTTTATTATTTCTCACAATTCTGTAGGCTAATTAGTGGTTTTTCTGGCTTAGACTAGCTCACTCGCATGTCAGAATGTTGCAGTAAAAGCTGGGGCTAGCCTAGGCTTGTTATCATGGTGGCGGAAAGAGCAAACCCTAATGCTCAAACCTGTGTCATGTTTGCTAATGTCTTAGTGACATGGTGGGACACTTGGCTGAGCCCAGAATGGCTTGAAGAAGTAGTTTCCATTTCTTGATGGGGGAACTTAAAAAAATTGTGCCTTCCCCTCCAATAGGGAGGTTTGTCTTAATGACTATTTTGATGATTTTAAAGGTGTTCTGGAGATATCATTATCATTATCATTATTACTATTATTTGAGGTGTTGGGGTCTTTTGCACACTAGACAAGTGCTCTTCTGTGAACTGTAACTCCTGCCCTCTTCTGGATATTTTATTTCTTGTCTTTTACTTATGAAAAAAGTCTTGTCTGGCTGTATCTCCCTACCCACAAATGCGACTAGTTTCTAGATTATGTACTTTGAGTTGTTTTTCCAGTGGTAACATTGGATTGGCCACACAGTGTTGCTTGATAATATTTTATGTGATCAATCACTAGAGTTAGTGGTTGTAGAATATAACCCCCCCAACCAATAAACTGTGTGGACAGTTGATTGTCCTGCAGGGAAATACAATGTGTGGCCCTGATTTCATCAGCTGTATACCTTCTAACCAGACCTGTGGCTGCCTAGCTGTGCCCAAGTAACTGTAACCCTAAGAACATTTTTTTCCCTGACAAAACTCATAATGTTTAAATATGCTGAGAGAGAGACTTCTATGGCATCCCCTACCCTTTCATTTGGGAGTTCTATCATAAAAGCTTAAAAATTAATGAGATATGTAGTCATAGTCAAAAGTTAAAAAATGAAAGTTAACAATATGAAAAAAATTATAATCCCTTGAAATCTCACCACTTGAAGCTAGCCATGTTTAACATTTTTAGGTGTATTTTCAGTATAGTTACTTGGGAATTCTTAGACTTATGACCTGATTTTTCCATAAATAGCATTTATAATGACTTACATTTGGTTGTAACAGTAGTTGTAATTTTTAAAAAGGAGTTTTATTTTTTAAAATTTGGATGAAGCTTTTATTATATAATGTTGCAGAAGAATTTCATGGGGCAGATTCTCTGTACCTCTATGACATGCACATTAGGCTTTTACTTGTAGAATAATAAAAGCTTTTGGGTGGATCAGCCTTGTCCAGAGGTTACCATAAATTCAACAAAGATTTTTTTTCTCTGTCTAGGTATGAGCATGTGCCCTCTCCTAAACTGTGAGTACCAATGCCACAAGACACCATATGGAGGAGATTGTTTTTGCCCTCCGTCTTATATCATCAACCAAAATGACAGTCGCACCTGTGTTGGTAAGTGACAAGTGGGAGCTCCTGGCTTTTCATCACAGTTTACTGATGGGCTTCAGGATCCTGACATGCAGGAGTTTGTAATTGTGGGTAGGGGTGATTGCCTGTATAACAGGAGCAGCATAATACTCAAAGAAAACCTGGAAAGAGTAATTTTTAATTCTGAGAAGCTTTTGTGAAGTGCAGTAAGCTAAGGAGTGGATTTGTGATGAGTGAGTTGACTAGCCTCGTGGACCTGTCTGCTGCCTGATGATAGGGGTAGTCCTTTTGGGTTTCCTTTATCAAGGTTTGGAAGCAGGATTGGTATGGCCAGGCTGGTTATGCAATGCTCAGATACTTCCATTCATGTGGTGGAGAGATAGCTGCTGCTTTCAGTCCATTAAGCTCCCTTGGCCTCTTCTCTAGGAAGCACAAATGTCCCTAGGATCCAGCAACTAGAGTTGTCACTGCTCTGGTGACCGTGTTGGTAGGTCACTGCCTGTACTGTATTGAGTGTTAATTCCTCTGCTTTTCACCTTTGCTTGGAAATGACATTCAAGATAAGAAATTCTTTATTGTGATGCTTCTAGCTAATGGTTGCCCTTGAGCTGGACACCAATTGGTTGAATAATTCCCCACATCTCTCTTATCTGAATTATAAAAATGATTCTTCCCATGGGGAGATTTTTGAATCTGATGTCATCATAATTTGCTATGAGAAAGATGGAGACTTATGTTGGGAGAATTAGACATCAATGTTTGATTTCTTAGGATATGAACAATGAGTTTGTAGCTCTGATTTATTTTTTCCCCTATTTTTGGTAAATGAACAACAAACACATAGGCAGAACATGATCACAGAGGTTTTTTTTTCTATTTTTCCATTTTAGTTTTTTAAAAATACCTTTATTTTATTTATTTTATTTTTATGTGGAGCTGTGGATCGAATCCAGGGCCTTGCAAGTGCTAGACGAGTGCTCTATCGCTAAGCCACAACCCCAGCCCCAATCACAGAGGTTTAAAGAAACTTTGTTTTCATTGGTATTGGAGAAAGGGGTTTGGGAGGTAATTGTAACTACTTATTAAAATTCAATTTAGTAGCCATATATGAATCTCCAAAACATAGATGATTCAGAATTTTCCCAGAATTGATGTTCTTTGGATCCTTAGGAATTTGAGATTCTTTAGGGATTTCTAAATTTTAAACAAATAAACAAATGTGATATGCATAAGAAATATTTTTATTAAATTTTTCATTTTTACTCTTTGGCAGTACTGGGGATTAAACCCACGGCTTTGCACATGCTACATCCTCAACTCTAGAATTTAAAATAAATTTTTAAAATTTTAATATAAAATAGCAAAAAATACTGAATTTGGATAAAGCTAGTGAGGCTATTCACTCTTCACTCTCACTCAATACTTGGCTTTCAACATAATTATATTTTTTTATAAGTGGTTGATCTTCAGTATGTGTGGCCAGAAGAACCTTTTGGTACCAGAAGTAAACTCTAGTTTGCAAATTTAACTTGAAATTCTTGAGAAAGTCTGTTCTTCAGTATAAGTGAGAACTATAATATGCTGAGAAAAACTGGATTTTCACAGTTGATTAAGTAATCCAATTGAGTTTGTTCGTGTGGTGTTCATAGCAGGTATTTTTAGGTTTTTGATATCAAGTCTGTGTCTCAGGTTTGATCACAACCTAGTTGCTCCTCTTAAGTAACTGCATTTGGCAAAGTGGGTTAAGATCAAGTGGTTCATTCAAGTCAGTCTGAGGGATTCTGGAGACCTCCCCCAAATTATTTTAAAAGCCCCCAAGTTTCTCATCATTTCAAGACATTTTAGAAGTAAAGCATTGTGATCTGCAACTGGCCTTCAGTGTGATTTTAAAATTTATTATCATCAGTGCATTGGTGATGTAGTCGGGGAATTTAAAATCACTTTTTACACACATGTCCTCATTTGGCAGGTGTCTTTGAAAGCGCTCTTCTTGCTTCCCAGTGTCTCTGCTTGGGCGACATCCCTTTTTTTTCTGAGTGGTACTCATCTGTAGGGGTGAGGCTGCTGCTTTGTTTTTGGCAAATGTCAGGCTTCTCTACTCCCCTTTGCTGCCACCCAGCTGCCAATCCGATTTCCAGCTTTTTAGTTCTTTGGGCGAGTCCCTTTTCTCCTAGTAGAAAAGGAATTCCAATAGAAATACCAGAAGCCTCATCTCAGGATTACGTCAACTTTTCTCTCCTTTTCCTTTTTTTTTTTTTTTCTCTCCTAGTTCAGTCTTGCGAAGCCCACAACCTGTTCTCAGCCTTTGTTTTTTTCACTCTAGCGCTCAGAGATAGCATGTTTGCCATCTTTTCAGTACATTAGTCTGTGACGAGTCTTGGTTTATATTTCCAAGTACCTAGGATTTCTTGCATGTCAGAGGCTTGAGCTGTCTCAATTTTTTTGCAGCTCCTGAAGATATGAAAGTTGATATAACAAGGTTATTGTGGTTGTAAATTTTTACATGTAAACTACTAATGAATGCAATATAGAAAATTGCAATATTATGTTATGCACAAGATCATTTCAGGATTTGTATTTAGTTCATAGCACATTGGAAGTCGTGTGGTCCAACACTGGCGCACTAGTTTTTAAGTTCCACAATAGACATCTTTAAAGTCCCCAGTGTGTTTCTGGAACTTTACTACAGATAACCTTATTTAGAGAAAAGCTCAGAAGTCTACATTTGAGGTCCTTTTTGAATGTGATGCCCCCTTACCGTCTGCGGAGACCTTTTCTGTGACCTTTCCTGTCCTTTAAGAATGCATGATTTGCATTTAACATTTATTTGATATTTGTTTCAAAGAAGACTTCAGTTTTCTCTTTGTAAAGAGAACTCTTTAGTTTAAACACATGACATTAAAAAGCCAGTTATACTTGTTTAAGCAGAGCTGAAATTCTAGGGGAGTTGCTGTTTTGGTTTGCTCTCACAGGCACTTCAATTCAACAAACACTCTGTATGGCTGTAACCCTCTGCATAGCTGATTTGTCCCAGAGGCTTCAGGTGTTGGAAGCCCCTGCAACATTTGTCATCTTAGACATGGTTCTCCCGTGAATGCCTTGATAGTAATCAAGAATAAAACTGAATAATCTTGACATGAATCTGGTGTCTTTTTGCCATTCATGTGCTCTTGGTAGTCTTGACCTGGCAGTGGAAGCTCTGTGGCATGCTGAAACAGTTTGCTGGGCTCATTGTTTCTGATTGACAGGACATGCTATTTGTTGACAGGCTGACATCGTGGTGCAGAGTTAGGGCAGGAAGGTCATTCGGCTTGGCGGAGTTTCACACAGTCAGATGGATCAGAGGTGTCCAAGGGGGTCTAAGCTAAGAAGAGCTTTTAGTTATTTTCAAAGCAGCATTTATTGGTAGGAGGAGGCAAAGAGTAAATAGAAAAGAAAATGGTGTGTGTGTGTGTGTGTGTGTGTGTGTGTGTGTGTGTGAGAGAGAGAGAGAGAGAGAGAGAGAGAGAGAGAGAGAGAGAGGTTGTAAAATAGTTTCAGTGTTATACATAGTTTCCACCATTCTCTGCCCTCATGAAAACTCTCAATTCCACTTTCATTTTCTTGTCTTCACTGATGACAGATATTTAATTAGCCTTTGTTTTCCACCCTAAGTATCTAAAGGATATAATCTCAGTCATTAAAAATGACAGTGATTTTATGCACTTGTTCAAAAGTGCATTTGGAGCACAGGTGATACGAAAGGGTTTTGAGCCTAAGAATTCTGTTCTGACTTTGCTTTTCCTCTGTTTGACGTCAGAACTCCTGCTCACAGGTGACTCCAGACCCTTACACCTAGTCTGTCCAAATGAGGGTTTGACATTCTGGGGGCTTTCAGGGGAATGTCTTATACTTTTCGTTCCCGCTCAGGTGAAGCCTCAGGTGGAGCTTTCTTGGGGTTGATGTGAGGAGTTTTATCCATGAGGCGCTTTCACTCCTGTGTGGTTTTTTTTTACCTTCTATCAAGAGAGGATTGATTTTCCTGCCTTTGGTTAGTCATAGTAGTTGGCAAGAAAGATGTGATGAGCCATGTTGTCAGGTTTTAGCCTGGAGGGGAAAAAAATGGAATAATTCACTTGATCCTGGAACTTTCTTGGTCCTTTCTAGTTGGGAGTCCTGGGATGGGGGACCACACAACGTATGTAGTGGAACCCAGTTCACACCTCTGGCATTCATCTGCAAATGAAATCAGATTGCAGAAATCTGGAGAATTTTAGACCTGAGGGTGCAACAGTTTCAGAAAGTATAATCTTGAGAACTTCCTAAAGCTAGAAGGGATGGGAATTCTGTTGGTATAGGCTGTGGAGATCACCCTCCCAGGGAAGAGAGCAGAGAGAAGGATGATGGAGGGTGGTGGTGGACTGGGAGCTCAAATGACAGCCATGATTCACCAATGATGGCACCATCTGATCTTTGCCAATTACATTGAAATTTTTCACACAGCGGAACTGGGGCTTCTATGGCTATGAATTGAGCTTTTCCATGTAAGGATTTTTTAAAAACTTATTAAATGAACGAATAAGTTAATGAAAAACTAGAAGATAGTCTTCATGCCTTGAGAATATTTTTAATTTCAGTTATAATTTTTTGATATCAAAGGGACGACAGCTGGGTAAATAGACCTTTCCAAACACTTTACTGCAGTGACAGATCATGTCTTCTTGAAGATGAGTATAGATCAGTCTTTGTTATGGAATATTCTATCCAATTGGTCTTTCAGCAACGTGGCAAATATTCCTATATCTTCACTCTCCAATTTGGTAACTAGTGGTCTATTGAGGAGCTAAACTGTGACACATATGACTGAGAAACTGAATTATTAACTTAATTTTAATTAATCTAAATATGAATTTAGATAACCATAGGGACAAGTGGATAGCATTTGGGAAGCACATTTTGCAAAAAAAAAATCCATATATCCAAATATATATATGGATTTGGGTATAAACACTTCCCTTTGAAGCATTTGGAATGTGTACCAACCTTCAGAGGAGGGTCATCTTGACTAGGAGTATTGTCTGAGACTGCTCAAGAAATGCTGATAAACATGATTATGAGTGTATTTTTCTTACGTGGCAGATTTTGATGATTGTCAGATATGGGGCATTTGTGACCAGAAGTGTGAAAACCGAATGGGCCATCATGTGTGCCACTGTGAAGAAGGGTATATACTGGAGCGTGGAAACCATTGCAAAGCTAATGATTCCTGTGAGTACATGGTGGACACCTGTTTCTCTGAACAATAGACTTCTGCTAGCAGTCTTTCCACAGCCGAGGAGGAAAGAAATGTCAGCATTTAAGCAGGCAGCAGGGTTTTATCATCACAAATCAGAGGTGGTCCTGGCTGCTTCGAAGAATGAGTCAACATTAATTTGTACTTTGATTATTAAGGACCAATCTTTATGTTAATGGTGGCCATAATTAATATTTATTGGTCTAGGCTATTATATCACCCCCTCATATACAGCTGTGGAATAGGTTCTTACGGCTGTATTTGCCTGACGTGGACATTGAAATTTTAATTAATTTACTCACCACAAATGTAGGTGGCGTTTATTTATACAAATAATTTTGGTATTGCTCATGCAAAATTTGGGAGTATTTCAAAATGGACAGATTGTCTTTGGATTAAAATTTGTGTGAATATCCTTATCACAGGCATTTTGTTGGAATTGGTCTAATAGTACTGTAGTGCTCAAAGCAGTTTTGTCATCATTACTTTCTGGGTCTCAAGTTTAACTCCCCAACTCCTTTCCTTCCCTCCTTCCTTCCTTCTGGGGACTGAACCCAGGGTCTTGTGCACTCTAGGCAAGTGCTCTGCCCCCTGCTCTAATTCCTTTTTTCAGCTGTGATTTCACACTTGATTTTGAAGTGCCTTTGGTGCCTTCTGAAATTTCACTGGTCACATGATCCATGAATTGTTCATTTTCTATTTGTTTTTGCATGCATAGAAATACCTGATTTGTTGTGTACTAACTTTTAGGTGCAGCTGATTTTTAACCATTGAATTCATTTATTTTAAAATAGGTAATGTATGTTCAATGATTTTAAATTGTAAGAAGAAATCAAGTAAAATGTCTCCCTTCATCCCTTCCCCCACTGTCAAGTTTCTACTTCCCCTCTTCCCTGGGTAATTGCTGTTTCTTTATTTTGATTCTAGAGATTTTTAAATGGTTACATCAGGGTACACAAATATAGATATTTAACTCCTTTGTGAATATGCTCACAAGCTGTATGCTCATTATTGCATCTTGCTAATGTCACTTAATATACCTTTGAGAGTTTTCCATATTAGCACATAAAGCTCAATTCTTTTTTTTATAGTGGCAAAATATTCCATTTTTGTATATAATTAGTATGCAGTTAGTTAATTTATTTAACCAGTCCTCCTCTGATGGAGTTTTAAATAATTTCTTGTCTTTAGCTTTTGCAAAAAGATTGTATATTATTCATATGTGATTTTGCATACTTGTAAGTTTATAGACAGAGCAGATTGGATCCACCATCGCAATGATTTTTATAGTTTTTTTTTAAATGTTTTTTAGTTGTCAGTGGACCTTTATTTTTTATTTTTTTATATGTGGTGCTGAGGATCGAATCCAGTACCTCATATGCTAGGCAAGCACTCTACCAGTCTGAGCTACAACCCCAGCCCCTTTACAGTTTTTACAGAGTGATTTCCTGAAAATCTTTGTGTGTGTGTGTGTGTGTGTGTGTGTGTGTGTTGGCTAGAACCCAGGATTTTGTGCATTCTAGGCAAGTGCTCAACCCCTGAGCTACATCCCTACCCTCCCCTAGTAATCTTTAATTCATGTTCTGTGTTTAACACAATCAAAAGTTGTACATGGAGGTAAGGTGCCTATGTCATCAAGAATTCTTGGAAATCCCTGCTATAGTCTCTTCAGTGTCATTGAAAGTGCATGGACTAGCAATCAGGACACTTGAAATCTTTCCAGATTCTGTTTTTAACTTTCAGTGATTTTGAGGTACTTCATTAAACATCTTTGTGCTTCAGTTTGCACATGAGCAAAATGGGTAGAATGATTGCTGTGTGCATCAGTGGCTTATTTTAGAATCAAAGAAGACAACAGAAGAAAGCATTTGGAAAAGCAGGAAGTCTATCAGTTGTAAGCTATTCCACTTCCTGACTCACCTGGAATAGTCACAGTTTTCTTCTTCACATCTAGCTGGTGAGGCCTCCATTATCTTCTCTAATGGTCGGGATTTGCTAATTGGTGATATTCAAGGAAGAAGCTTCCAGATTCTGGTGGAGTCTCAAAATCGTGGAGTGGCCGTGGGTGTGGATTTTCACCATCACCTACAGAGAGTTTTTTGGACAGACACGGTGCGAGATAAGGTAAATAGAAATTTCAGGAGTGTAGTTTAGGAGCTGAATAGAACCTCAAGCACAAAGTGTTGATAGCTTCTCATTTTGGGGGGAGTCAAGGGGAAAGTTCCTTTGTTTCCTAACAAAAAAGGCCCTTGAGATAGTTTATGTTAATCAGCACCTTTCTGTGCTATACTGTTACATGTGACCTATTAAACAAAGCAGTCTATTATATGGATTAGCCTTGAGCAACTTTTAATTTTATTCAAAAAGGAGTCCAAAAGTCTAATTAAAAGAAATAGTAGACATTCTTTCAAAACTGGAAAGATATTTGGTAGTAATTTTTGAAACTTGATCACTTAAAATGTAAAAAAATACTCTACTTTTCTGGATGATAAAAATCAGATTTTTGCCTGCATCTTTTAAATGGAACTGTAATGGAGGATTGGGTAACAAATATTGACAGAATTTTGTGTAACAGCCAAAATTTCATTTACAGCATCTTATATGGAAAGTCTCATGGATTCAACTTCAATTTTGAGTAATGTGATGGAAGTTTTTAAAGCATACATTTTAGAGACTCCTAAAGAGTTATGGAATTTTATTTATTTATTCCTCTTACATTTCTTTGTACCAGTAATAAAATTCTTATTCACTTCAATGATAGCTTGCATAAAATTTCTAAAAATTGAGAATTTGGATTACTAACAACTCTGATTTGATAACAACTAAAAGTCAAAACAAACCACTACCACCACTTCCTTCACCAAAAATCCACATTATTTAATTAAGCTTTTGATAACTTCCAAGAATGGGAAATATAGGCTTTAAGAAAACAAAAATAAAAAAATAAAAAAAATAAAAGTGAAAACCAACTCCTGTATTTGTATCTCCTATACTCTGGAAAAAAACCCATGTTCTCCCAATAATACACAATGTAAAATAGCAAGCTGCCAGTGAACTTTTTTGGGGTCTACATGATTGCTTCCTATAAAATAGATACAATGAATGAAGAGAGGAAAACAGTGCCTATAGTCATGCTTATTTCTACATGACTGGTATGATCCTACATCATGTACAACCAGAAGAATGAGAAGTTATACTCCATTTATGTATGATGTGTTGAATGCATTCTACTGTCATGTATAACTAATTAGAACAAATAAAAAAACCAGAAATATAATAATTTTGGGTTTTCTTTCAGGTTTTTTCAGTTGACATCAATGGTTTAAATATCCAAGAAGTTCTCAATGTTTCTGTTGACACTCCAGAAAATCTGGCTGTGGACTGGATTAATAATAAACTTTATGTGGTGGAGACCAGGGTCAATCGCATAGATATGACAGATTTGGATGGAAGCCACAGGGTTACCCTTATAACTGAAAATTTGGGGCATCCTAGAGGAATCGCCCTGGACCCAACTGTTGGGTGAGTGATGTGAAAACACATAGATCTTGGCATTTTTAGAATTTTGTCTCTCTGCCTATACATCTTACATATCTTAATTGGAGGTTAATTCTGATTTCTTTTAGGTTCTCTACTCTAGAATCCATGTTTGTTTTATGTGTCTATTCATAGAAGCTTTAAAGGAGTTGACTAAATATAATCCTGTTCAAGGATATGTCATCCAAACACACTTATTGGTGTGCTACTTGATGTTTTGGGCATATGAATTTTTTTTCTTAGTATTTGCCAAGCTAAGAGATTGAATTCTGTGTTCTGACTCAATTACTAAATTATTACACCAAACATTACTGCAGATTACCATTATTAAGATGATCATGCTAACATGAATTAGCTGAAAAATTTTTAAGAGAGGGAAATAGTTGCAACTATCTCTTTTAGTGCTTTTTTGTTGTGAGCGGCAGTTGAGATGTCAAGCTGGGTTGTTCAATGTGAATCAGCCTAGCAGAATGCTTGCTCCTGTTTACTTTTCTTCAGGTTTAATGAAAAATTTCCTGTTTTACACATTTGATAAGAGTCTTAAGAGACAGTTCTCCTAGCATTTCATAGTTGAGTCTTAGGCCCCTTGGATGAAATTTAGTTGGTGACTGGTGATTATTCGTTTCTACTTTGTAATATCAGCTATTTTTCCTTGAAAATGGTGGGACATTTTCTTTGGGTTATACTACTGAGTAGAGGGTTGAGGAAGAGAATTTAATAGCTCATTTAAAATATAAATTTTCGGGGTGGGGATATATAGCTCAGTTGGTAGAGTGTTTGCTCACATGCACAAGGCCCTGGGTTCAATCCCCAGAACCAACAAGAAAAAAATATATATACAAATTTTCTTGGGTGTAAAATGAGAAATAAAAGAGTCAGTAAGGGAAGGTGAACATAAAATTTTAGGCTGCTATATTATTGCATGTTAAGGTTGCTATTTAGAGTTATTGAGTCTCCTGATTGGCCCTGCCAGTCTGTTTTTTAAAATGCTTGTAAAATTTCTATTGTTTTATACAGCCATGGTTAGTTATTCAATGGGAAATCCCATTGATCCAAACATGCTATGTGTGAAAAAAAATTACTCAAGTAAACTTGTGAAATAACAGACTTTTTGTCTTTTGTTTTCCTTTTGTAGTTACCTATTTTTCTCAGATTGGGCGAGCCTTTCTGGGGAACCTAAGTTGGAAAGGGCTTTCATGGATGGCAGCATCCGGAAAGACTTGGTGAAGACAAAGCTGGGATGGCCTGCTGGCATCACCCTGGATTTGACAGCCAAGCGTGTGTATTGGGTGGACTCACGGTTCGACTACATTGAAACTGTAACTTATGATGGACTTCAAAGGTAAGAAGTGTTTTCTGTGGCTTTATGAGTTTGAAGGAAAGTGCATAAAATTGACAGAGATGCCTGCCATGGGGCCAGAATTAAAATATCACTTTGTTGATTGACATGATAGTTTAACTGACCTATGCATTGAGATCTGCATGAAGTGACAGGCTCTTAATTTTAAACTTTCTTGTGTTCCATAATAACATTCATTTTCTCCAGTCTTTCTCTGAGCTGGGAGTGTAGCTCACTGGGGGAACACTTGCCTAGCATGTGCAAAGCCCTGGTTCAATTCCTGATTACCCACCCCCCCACCAAAAAAAAAAAAAAAACCCAAACCAAAATAAAACCCATTTCTGATTCCTGGATGAACTTGTTATTTTCATTTACTCCTGAGACCATTATTTTTCTGGGTTCCTCATACTTTGTTTTCCAAAAACCACTGTATCTTTTTAGTTTTTTAAAATTAATTAATCTATTTCAATTAGGTATATATGACAGCAGAATGCATTTTGATTCATTGTACGCAGTTGCAGCACAACTTTTCATTTCTCTGGTTGTACATGATGTTGCATTGCACCATATGTGCAGTCACACATGTACCTAGGGTAATAATGTCCATCTCATTCCACCATCTTTCCTGTCCTCATAAGCCCTTCCCACCCCTTCCTCCCCTTTATCCAATCAAAGTTCCTCCATTTTTCCCATGCCTCCCCAACCCCTACCCCGTCATGGATCAGCATACACTTATCAGAGAGAACATTTTTTTTCTTTCTGGGATTGGCTTACTTTGCTTAGCATGATATTCTCCAACTCCATCCATTTACCTGCAGATGCCATAATTTTATTCTCTTTTAATGCTGAGTAATATTCCATTTTGTATATATACCACAATTTGCCTTTTAGTTTTTAAACTTTCCCTTGATAAATAAATAAATAAATATTTATTTATTGTTAAATAAAATAATGTTAAATAAATAAATATTTATTATTTATTTAATATTATTCAGTGGGTATTAATTGGATTTTACTTTACTTTTATATATATCAAATTTTAAGGAGAAATTATTTTTATTTTTTATTTTTGTTGTTGTTGCTGTTCTGGTGCTGAGGATTATACCTAGGGTCAATTCATGCTAAGCCACAGGTATTCTGCAAATAGACCGGTCAATTTAATTTTTACAAGTGACCTCATTGTTTTTTCACTGAAAGGAATATTCTGGTTATTTTTTCTCTATTTTGTAAGGATAATATCACAGTTTGCCACTGGATTACATATTCTTAGAAAAAAAATCTCTTCTTTTATAAATGAAGCTATTGGGTTTTAATACTATGACTACCTGTCACTAAAGGTTGCTGTATCCAGAACATTAATTTAATGAGAAAGTATTAGTCAACCTGATGTCTTATAAAACCAATTGGGAAATTTGCTTAAATGTTTTTCTCTTTTCCATGGGGGCATTTTAGCATTATACTCAATATTTTTATGCTAAGGTTGAAGTAAAATACAATAGACAAAAATCAGTGGAGTTTCAGAAAGATCTGAGTGTTTTGCTGGCTGTGAAGAAACACCAAAGAAATATAAAAGCTCGTGAGCACAGCTGTAATCACAGAGTCATTGCCTCTGGCTTTGCCAGCAGGTGGCATTCAGGGTTCTAGAATTTGCCAACCAAAAAAAAGAAAACCATTCTCTCATTTCAGTGTGCCATGTCATTATCAAGTGTTTCTAAGTGTGTACCAACTTGTCACCTTAGCCAGTTTTAGTGCCTCCGATTCCTTTCTTAGAGCCCTATTATGCTTTTTAGCTTTCAAGGGCTGCAAATATTTTTCTTTCCTTCCTTCCTTCCTTCCTTCCTTCCTTCCTTCCTTCCTTCCTTCCTTCCTTCCTTCCTTCTTTCTTTCTTTCTTTCTTTCTTTCTTTCTTTCTTTCTTTCTTTCCCTTGAAAGAAAGAAAATAAGAGTTTTTCCTCAGGAATCATCCTTCTCTTCATTTTGTGCATGTGTCTAACTGATTCATCACTTACATAGAGTTAGTCATGGCAGGTGCTATTGATTTCTTTTCCTTGCTGGGCACCTCTTGCTTCTGTTTTCTTCTTATGCAGCTCTGCGCATTCTGTGCCTCCGTTACAAGTATGATCCATGGATAGTTTCATCAAACTGGGGGTTTAACTCTGCTGCTCGCCATTCCGTGTGCTAGTTGCTGAGAAACGGTCAGTGCAGTTATAGGAAGTATTTGTTGGGGACATCGTCCACTGGACTTCTCACCCTTATTATACTCTTTCACCTATGGAATTTGGAATGTTCTTTTGCATCTTACCTTTTATAGGCCAGGCAACCTTAAAGGAATGAAGAATTAGTGAGAAAACACTAATTTCACCTCAAAATCTAGAACAGCCTAGAGGATTGACTAGGACTAGGATTCAAACCTCAATGGTCTTTACCAAGAAGCAGTATGGAAATCCTATCAAATGTAAATGTAATTTCACATGTATCTTTCTGTATATTCTATTATTTCAACAATAAATTATTTAGCTTTTTCAAGCATTTAACTGAACTACCTACACCTTTAATGAAAATAAAGCAAAACAAAAAATTGTGTGATGTCTACATATCTTTTGTAACAGGAAGACCGTAGTTCATGGAGGCTCCATCATCCCTCATCCCTTTGGAATAAGCTTGTTTGAGGACCAAGTGTTCTTCACTGACTGGACCAAGTTGGCTGTAATGAAGGCAAACAAGTTCACAGACAGCAGCCCACAGGTGTACCATCAGTCTTCTCTGAGGCCCTATGGGGTGACTGTTTACCACGCCCTCAGGCAGCCCACTGGTAAGCCACACAATAGTGGTGAGACCCTGTTTGGTACTAGATTTGTTAGAAACATTTTTTTTCCAAAGCTGTGGAAGTTAATGATGAGAGATCTCCTCCTGGGATCTGGGTGATATTCTCAAACATACAGAGGATTATCTAGAGTATTAAACCCTCAGAAATTGACTCTGCAGATCATGGGCTTTCAATGAAATTAGAATTAAAAGTACTGAATCTAGAGGAAATTTAGAGATTCATTTAATAGATGTTTACTGGCCCCTGCAGGGTGCCAGGTCTAGGTGCTGGGGATCTAGCTATAAACAGATCAAATCCAGATACCTATGTTATGGGGAGCCACTTCATAAAACAATCAAATCAAGGAGAGCTTTATTTACCTGGCCAGGGACTGTCACCCACCCATAGAGACTGAAGCTCTGTGGGAGAGCAGCAATTTCCTGGCCTGTATCCTGGGAACTTAAAGAGGAAAACCACAACTCAGGGGCTTTCCTGAGCATCATTCAAGCAAGCCAATCACAGAAGTTAAAACAATAGCAAGCGGGACCTGAGAGCCCTAAGCAGGACTAGAGTTTTCCAGTTAGCAAGCAAGCAAGTAGAGAAGCTAGGAAAAATCAATCAGCTTGTAACTCAGTTAACTACATCTTGGGTCTGAGCAGGTGTTAGACAGCCATATCCTGAGTTCGAGCAGGTGGTTATGTGGGGGAAAGAATCTACTTCAAAGTCTTGGGTCACCAAGACTACCATATCCTGGGTTGAGTACATTTTGTGGGGTACAAAGTACAGAAAACAATATATTATAAGAAAACAGCTTTCATTTCAGTTTCTCAGAAATAGTTCTTGTAACAGAATTTTTTATAGAAGGCAACAAAATGGAGTCTTAGACCTGTTTATGACAGTTCTTGCTTATAATTGTCTTATCTCACTTATTATGTCTATTATATATATATATATGTGTATATATATTTTACTAATATATAACCTATAACTTACACTCTTACTGATTTTATTGATTAGTTTAGACCACAACACCTACCCTCATTCTACTGAGAGAATTTCCTATTTCAAAACTCTAATATTATAGTTAAGGAAACAGAGGCCCCATAGAGGAAAATAGCATATTCTAAACACTCATTTTGCATAGCATGGGGTCCATTTTATTTCTTCACTGTTGTATACATATGGATCTGTTCTTTGGTTTGTATTGGGTCTGTTATGGTTCAACTGGGTTTGGTGTTTCTGATTGGTCACTTATTAAAGAAAAGAAATATTTTGATTCAGACACTATTTATTTTTTTGTTATTTTATAATAACTTTGTTTGTGTTTCAGAGTTTTGAATTGAGCTTTGACATGTCCATTTGAACTGTCTATGGCTCTTCTGTATTTGTTTGTGGATCATAGAAAAGAAATACACCAAAACTAGACTAAGTTGGTAGAAAGCTTAATGTTGGTGAACGGTAATTTGGAGAAATACAGATTTGTTTTCAAACTCTCATATTAAGTGATGAAACTGTTTAGGATGGAGAGAGACAACAGGCAATTAGGTTGCTTTAAAAATATACTAGAATTGAATAGATATTGAAGATGAATAACCTTTGATATCTTCATCCTGGGAAAATATATCTGAAAACATGTTGGAAATCTCAATTTGGAGTACTTTTCAGACTCAATTTATAAAGCTACTAATTTCACATGTGCCTTTACCCAGTTTGATCATCCAGATTATTTCCCCAAATAAATCCACTTGAGAAGAGAAAGAGACCATTCTGAAGAATAAGTCAAAGGTTCAGAAGACAATTTAGAAAGTAAATCTGAAAGTTTTGTCTGTGACAGTCTTGTACAGTGTGCAGTGAGCTTCCCAAGGTTACAACTTGAAAGATGGCTTTGGGAAACATAAACTAGTTTCGGAGGCAGACACATAGGGTTTTGGAATCAGGTCTCGATTAGAATTAGCTATTTAGGCATGAATAATCTTGGACAAGTTGTCTAACCTTTTAGAGACTTCTGTAAAATTGGGGTAATAATGTTTACTCCTTGGGGTTATTGGTTATTTATTGGAGTTTTGTACAAAATAAGTACCCATTGAGTAATAGTTACTTATTATATTTTATGAATGATAAGGATAGTACTGAATTTTTTATTTTAAAAAAATTTGGGGTAGTGCTGAGTGCGGTGGCACAACTCAGGAGGCTCAGGAGGCTGAGGCAGAGGATCATAAGTTCAAAGCCAGCCTCAGCAAATTAGCGAGACCCTATCTCTAAATAAAATATCAAAAAGGCCTGGGGATTTGGCTCAGTGGTTAAGCACCCCTGGGTTCACTGGTACCAAAAATAAACAAACAAACAAACAAAAAAGAAAAGAAAAGAAAAATTCAGGGGTGGGTAGTTAATTCTAATCATTGAGGCTAGCAGACAGACCTTATAATTACTGTGGGAAAAGAATCCCATGGTTATCCAGTGGTGGGAGTCCTGATTTTTGTAATCACCAGTTTGAGAATGGACAGGAGAGCAGTGAAGTTGGGAGGGTTTGTGCAGCCGGATGTGGTAACCACGTCTGGAGTGATGACTCCACAGTGTTGCAAACCCATCACTGGGTTCATCTACAGGGCTAAAGTGGCTTCACATGACTTGGAGTGTTACATCTGTCTAATTGTGATTGAACCCTGTGTATTTCTCCCCCAGCTAGCAACCCATGTGGAGATAACAAAGGGGGCTGTGAGCACGTCTGCGTCCTCAGCCACAGAACCGATAATGATGGTCTGGGTTACCGTTGCAAGTGCTTATTTGGCTTTGAGCTGGATCGGGATGAGCGCCGCTGTGTTGGTAAGAAATCTGTGTTGGTGGGTCCTTCTGGCAGGCAGCATCAGGGTAGCCAGACAGCTGCTGCTGCTGGGCACTGGGCCAGGTCTCTGTCTGACTAATTCACTGCAAAAAAAGCTTTCTCTAGCCCACAGAACAGCTTCTTTGGTAGGCACCATGTTCCCTGTACATAGAGCTATATTTGAAGATGTAAAATTCCGTCTTTCCTTTAAATCTTCATCTAGGATTTTCTTGGTCTTCCTTTCCTCTTTGTTTCCTGAAACATTCATCTCTTTTTACTGTGATTTCTGAATTCCATGTGACTGCACTTGGTGTTCTTTTCCATACTATGTATACTGTTTCCAATTCTTTTTATTTTTCAGTACTGGGGATGAAGCCCAGACTCTCCTGTACTTTAGACAAGTGCTGTACCCCAGCCTACCATTTCCACTTTAGACATTAGCCTGAACTTTGATGGGAAGGGAGGTAGCCCATCCCTTTTATTGACTTCTCTTAGACCACCACATATGGCCCTTTGAGCCAGGTAATCCCACCTTAATCTCATCTGGCTTTATTGCTGTATCCAAAACAAACTCTTAGGCTGGCTCAATTTCTCATGAAATTTTTCATTTCAGTTCAAACTTTGATTTTTACACCTGCCTCTCAGCTCCTGTTTCACTCTTCCATTGAAGCTTTCCTTTCTTCCTCTTGGATTGCCTGCAGGTCTCCTCATTATTCACCCATGGCCTAGGCCCTAACCAACGAACGATGAAATACGTGACTATAATATTTATTTCACTTCACCTTTTGCAATTCTCTTTTCATCTCTGATAAATTCTTGCTTCCTGGATGGTCTTTCTGGAAGCTTCTATGGACTTTTTAAACTTTTAAATTCTAACTAAGATAAATTTGTTAACATTGGGGGTAGTCCTAGATTCAGATAAAAATCTCCCTCATTTAAAAAGCCATATGTATATAACTTTTATCAGTAGTACATTGTCTAATGATTTTGTTTTTAAATTCCTTTTTGCAGTTATTATGTCTTGGCTATACTGCCTTTATCACTGTCTTTTTGAATTCCTGGTGTACTGTCTGTCTCCTTCTTGGCTTTTAATAATCACTTCTTCTTACCCCTTTCCTTTGTTCCTCCTCTCCCTCACCTTGTCTCATTCCATTGATATTGATTCTGTTTTTCTTTCTGATCTTGACACCCCAAAAGCTGCCTTATGATTGTTGGTGTCAATTTCTGTCCAAAGGTCATTCCACCTGGAGGATTTTGATGGAATTACTGTGGAGTTTAGCAAATTCTATTTTAAAATTTATAGTATGTGGACACTGCTTTTAATGCCAATAAACCCTAAAGATAAAGTTCTCAGGAAGAAGTTTTGAATCCGTGTATCACCTTTATAGTTGCTTTTTTCTTCTTCTTCCCTTCCATTATTACCAGCTATGGTTTTCACAAATTTGTTATGTTTATTTCAAAATTATATTTCATGATGATAAAGTGTCTTTATGAACAATGTGATTTGTCTGGGATTTGGTGAAGGCAAGAACCATGCTGTGGCTGACTGTGCTGTCCTTCCTCCTACAGCTATTAAGAACTTCTTGATCTTTTCATCTGAACTGGCTGTGCGTGGGATCCCATTCACCCCCTCCACCCAGGAGGATGTCATGGTTCCAGTGACGGGGAATCCTTCTTTTTTTCTTGGGATTGATTTTGATGCCCAGGAGAACACAATCTTTTTTTCAGATACATCAAAAGATATGATTTATAAGCAAAAGATTGATGGCACAGGTAAGAAAATGTGTGTGTGTGTGTGTGTGTGTGTGTTTGTTATTTTCAGTAATCATACAAATAATTCATTCAGTTTAACTTTTAAGATCCACTTTTTAAGCAGGATCTTTATTAGGTTTGATAAATACTTTTTGGATTGAGAAAAGAAATTTGCTTTTTTTTTTAAATAAATTATGTTGGAAACAAGCACTTTTCATTTTCAAAACAAGTTATAAGTGATGGTGTATTTTAATAATGACAATATTAACAGGAGAGGAAGGTCAAGTGTCTGGAAACCCTTAATAGCTTAAGGGTTCTTCATATTGGAAGCATTCAGATTGGTCCAATGGGATAATGTTTCTTTGGGGATACTGGCCTACTTTTGTGCCAATGGCTGAACTTGGAATGACAAAAATTTCTTAAAAAGTGAATTATGTGAGATTTGGATTTGTAAATCCATACTTAAGTTTTAATTGATTAAAATTCTGTTAAAATTTTTATAATGGTCAAAGAAGACAGATAATTTATGGTCAGCCACACTTTCCTTTTGTGTATTTTATTTGGTTAATGGCATGATCTGTTGATCTCTATAGCTGAAATTAAAAATTAATCTGAAATTAAAAAAAAAATATTCTCTTTTTCTACTGACTTTGCCCCATTAGGTATACTTGTCTTTTTCTTTGTTAAAAATGTAGCCCATTTGCCAGTGCGTATTCCTTTCCAGTGACAGCCCTTTCTCCTTCATTTATTTCATGGGCTTCATTTATTTCTCCTTCATTTATTTCATTGGTTTGCCCTTTCCTGTCCCCTCTTCTGACTCCTCACCTCAAAATCTATCTGCCCATCACCTCCCTGGAACCCCTCTCATCTTGTTCATCTCTTTGTTGCTGAACTAAATAATTGTCTTCAGTCCTGTTTTGTGTTCCAGTAACCAGCATTACTGAGTCTCTCTGAGTTTCTGACCTTGCAAGATTGTGAGGCTGTGCATGTCCTCTGTCACCCACTTCCTTGGTCAGCTGTTCTTTGATTTCAACCCTAGAGGAGTTGATCTTAGCCTACCTCTTCTCCATCATCTTGGATCCCATGTTTTCTAGTCCCTATCTTTGATTCTTTGGTCATCTTCTCAAAACTGTTTCGTTTCCTTTCATTTCTTGTCCATTCCTTCTTGTGTCCCTTAGAAGTCTTTATAATTTTTTTTTTAAGAGAGAGTGAGAGAGAGAGAGAGAGAGAGAGAGAGAGAGAGAGAGAGAGAGAATTTTAAAAATATTTTTAGTTCTCGGCGGACACAACATCTTTGTTTGTATGTGGTGCTGAGGGTCGAACCCAGGCTGCATGCATGCCAGGCGAGCGCGCTACCGCTTGAGCCACATCCCCATCCCCCTTAGAAGTCTTTTGTCCTTTGCCTGTCCTAACATTAATCTCTGGAGTTCAGTATTGGTCTTTTTCTTTTTTTCTGCATAATGTCCTAATGTCTAGGTGTTTGATTCCCATTTGTGCATTAGTTGTTAAATTACTGTGGGAGCCTTTTTGCAGAATGTTGAATAGTCGAGTGTCTTCCTAACCTGGGGAATGAAAGGCAGGCCTGGGCAATCTCTCTGAGGTTCAGATCCAGGCTGCCTCTTCTAGATATCCACAACCAGTTTGAAATCAACATGGCCAGTGGACCCCTTCATCCCACTCTTCCCAGACTCTCTGCCTTAGAAGAAGGGTACAACTGCTTGTTCCTTCCTGCCTCCGCACAGCCTGGATTTCCTGTGATCTTCTTCCTCTGCTTTTGTTTCTGTTACTAACCCATTGACCCCCATGCTCCCCATGGAGTTCTCAATCTCTCTCCCTCTCAGTCACAAGGTTTGCTCTCCTGTAGCCCCCAGTTCCCTGCTTCCCTTTGGAGGAACTCTCCATGTGTCCCCACCGTCTGTACTCATGCCATATGCCAGGAGTCTGTGCTGGGCACCATCCTCGGCATACCTCCATCACAGCACCCAGCACTCTATTATTTCTGCCTCTGGGCACAATTATGTCTTCCTCTCTCCCATCTCATTATAAAGTGCTTTGAGGGCATCTTTCTAGATGCTTTACTTCTCTATGACTCACTTTCCTCATCTATAAAATGGACAAAATAATGCCTACTTGATTAAGTGGCTGTGAGGATGGGTGAATCCATAAAAAGTCTTTTTTTTTTTTTAATCAATTTCTGGATCATAGTAAATGCTCAATTACCGTAAGCTATTATTAGCAATATTATGTTACCTAAATACCTAATATGTTGTCTATCTCACAGAGGGCTTTATTTTTATGATTTGCTGAAACAGTGACAGAAAATACTAGGACTTTTTTTTTTTTTAAACTGTAAAATAAAGATCTAATTACCTATTCTGACTGAGATTTTCTTGAGTGGAGAAAAAGAAAAGAAAGAAGAGAGGGGAAAAGCATAAATATTTTTTTCAGAGAGGAAAGTGGTTTCTTTTCTCCTGTACCCAGTTCTGATTTCCTTCCTGGTATCTTTGCTGGTCTTTTCCAAACTTGGCAACTTTGTGGTTGTGAAAGTCTGTTGAAAGACTGGTGAGAGGGTTGGGCGGTAACACCTCCGGTCACCCCCTGGTTGTACCTGGCAGTATCAGCTCCTTGGAGCCGTCTGGGGGTGGTAGTAGGTGAACTCAGGTATCTTTTTTTTTTTTTTTTTTTTCTGATGTTCTGCAATGAGAATTTTTTTTCCCTTGAAGTTTGAACAAAGGAGTGAGTCCAGACTACACCACTCCTGGTTATATTTATAAGTATCATATCTATTCTTTGAGATCCAAACTTTGGGGAATGAATAAATTTGAGGTTTATCTCATGTTGTTGCTCAGTGTTTTTTTTTTTTTAATTTCTCATGTACCTGAAATGTGCTCTGACTGACACAGAATTTAAATATGCAGTAATAGGAAAATTTATGTCTTATGTGATATACTTAGTTTAAACCATGTCCATGTTTGAACTTACAGGAAGAGAAATTCTCACAGCAAATAGGGTGGAAAATGTTGAAAGTCTGACTTTTGACTGGATTTCTAAGAATCTCTACTGGACAGACCCTTCTTATCAGACTGTTAGTGTCATGAAGCTTGCTGATAAATCCAGACGGGAAATCATTGAGAATTTAAATAATCCCCGGTCAATTGTGGTTCATCCTCTTGCTGGGTAAGTATGTGCCTGTTTTTCTAAGAGCTTGAAACCATGCCTCTTTTAGTCATGGAAAAGTGATGTCCTAGGGGTTTTTGGCAAGTTTAGTAAATATAAGGTTGAACCATGTAACTTGAAATCACCTTAATTTTTCCTCCTTTAGCATAAGCTTAAGTAATCATTTTATTTCCTTCAAAAAACTATTCTCAGTCTCAGCTTCCCTGGTTTGTACTGGTGTGGTTTTTTCATGGTTGCAGAGGACCATGGTTGTGGTACAGATTTGTTGGGGAAGGAACAAGATACACAGTAGAGTTAGGAGGAAAGACTCCAATTCTTGCCCTGTTTTAATGAATTCTTATGAAATGTAACAAAACATGCTTAATCATTCGGTAGTTTTCAGAGTAAGAAGTTTTCCAGATCACAGGCAGTTTCATGTCATTGATGGGGATCAGAGAAGAAAAGACAGAACAGTCCACAGTATTCCTTTTTGGTTCTTACCGTTCTTTTAAAATATGTTTCATACAAATGGCGCTGGGAAACTGGATATCCGTATGTAGAAGAATGAAGCTTGACCTTTATCCCTTGCCCTTGTAAAGTCAACTCAAAGTGGATCAGAGACCCAGGAATGAGAACAAACTCGGTAACTGCTAGAAGAAAATATAGATCCACCACTCCAAAATGTAGGCTCAGGAACTGACTTTTTAAAAATCATAATTATTTTAAAAATCATGATTATTTGTAGATGACATAATACCTTTATTTAATTTATTTATTTTTATGTGGTGCTGAGAATTGAACCTAGTGCCTCACACATGCTAGGCAAGCGCTCTACCACTGAGCTACAACCCCAGCACCAGGAAATGACTTTCTTAACAAGATTTCTAAAGTGTAAGAAATAAAACCAAAAATCAATAGATAGGATGGCATCAAACTTAAAAACTTCTGCACAGCAAAGGAAACAGTTAAGAGTATGACTAGATAGCCTACAGAATGGGAGAATGTCTTTGTTTCTTGGATAGGGCATTAATATCTGGAATATATAAAGAACTCAAAAAGCTTGACACCAAAAAAAAAATCAAATAACCCAATTAATAAATTGGCAAAAGAACTAAACAGATACTTTTCAAAAGAAGAAATACGATTGGCCCAACAAATATATGAAAAAATGTTCCACATCGCTAGCCATCAGGGAAATGCAAATCAAAACTACATTGGGTTTCAACTCACTCTAGTCAGAATGGCAATTATCAAGTATACAAATAATAAGTGTTGGTGAGGATGTGGGGAAAAAGGTACACTCATAGGTTGTTGGTGGGACTACAAATTAGTGCAGCCACTCTGGAAAGCAGTATGGAGATTCCTCAAAAAACTGGGGTGGAACCACCATATGACTCAGCTATCCCACTCCTTGCTATATATCCAAAAGATAGCTATAAAATACTAGAGGGATATAGCCACATCATTGTCAATAGCAGTACAATTCACAATAGCCAAGCTAGGGAACCAATCAAGGTGCCTTTCAGCAGATGAATGGATAAAGAAAATGTGTGTGTGTGTGTGTGTACACGTACACACACACACACACACACACACACACACACAATGGAGTATTACTCAGTCATAAAGAAGAATGAAATTATGACATTTTCCAGCTAATGGATGGAACAGGAAACTATCATACTAAGTGAAATAAGTTAGACCCAGGAAACCAAAGTTTGAATGTTTTTATCTGGTCTGCAGAAGCTAGTCCAAAATAAGGGTCAAAAAAAGAGAGAAAAAGAAAGAGAAAGGTAAAAGTAGGGACATTCCATCATAATAGAAGAAAGATCAGTAGGTTAGATGAAGAGGACTGTTTTGGCCAGCCTTTTTTTCTGCCGTGACTAAAAGACCTGATAAGAATAATTTTAGAGGTTGAAAAGTTTATTTGGGGGGTTCATGGTTTCAGAGGTCTCAGTCCATAGACAGCCAGCTTCATTCCTTGGCGCTTTAGGTAAGGCTGAATATCATGTCTAAGGGAAGCAGCTCACATGAGTATCCGAAAGGTGGTGGGGGGGGGGGGAGAGAGAGAGAGAGAGAGAGAGAGAGAGAGAGAGAGAGAGAGAGAGAGAGAGAGAGACACTAAGCTCAGCTCACCAAATATATACCCCAAAGCCATGCCCCCCAGTGACCCACCTCTTCCAGCCACGTCCTACTCACCTTCAGTTACCACTCAGTTAATCCCTAGCAGGGGACTAATTCACTGATTAGGTTAAGGCCTCATAATTCAATAATTTCACCTCTGAATGTTCTTGCATTGTTTCACACATGAGCTTTTGGAGGGCACCACACATCCAAATTGTAACAGGGACTGAGGGGGAGGGAGAAGGGATGCTATAAGGGAAGAACAGTGAAATGGACCTGACCTGACTTTCCTATGTATATATGTGATTATGCTACACTGAGTCCCATCATCATGTACATCCACAAGACACAAATTAGATAAAGAAAACCTAAAGGTAAATAGCAGAAGGATTAGTAGAGTAAAGGGAAGGGAACGGGGAGGGAGGAGGTGAGGGAGAGGAAAAGTACTGGGGATTGAATTAGAACAAAGTATATTCCACCCTAATGTTATATATAACTAAAGAGAACTAATAAAAAGGGGACCAAGGATGGGGAGGAGGGGAGGGCAAGAGAAACGACTGGGGAGTAAAGGTTCCAGATCACGTTGTGTGCATGTTTGAAGATATCATAATGCATTCTAATTTTATGCATAATTATAATGCACCAATTAAAAATAAATAGGGGGAATAACAATAGAGTAGAAGAAGGAGATCATGGAGGGGAGGGGAAGGTGAGAAGGGAAAAGGGAAGTACTGGAGATCAAAATGGAGCAAACTGTTTTATGCATTTATGAATATGTCAAATGAACCCCTCTATCATGTGTATCTATAATGTAATAACAAAAAGATTTTAAAAATATGTTTAATAGCTGACATGATTGTTTGCAGCAAGGTAGGTTGTTGTATTTGGATGGAAAAAGAGCAGTGGTCATTCACTGAAGCCCGATTCATTCATGTAGTGAGCCCTTAACATACATACTCTCATCTAATCCTGAAACCAGTTTGTGAAAAAGTATGTATAATGCCCATGTTAGGGACTTGTGGAGGACTCAGTCATTGCTGAGAGTCAGTGTTCATACTCCAGCTCTATTCTATGTACAGCTCTGCCTAACCCAGGTCTCTCTGCCACCTCTGCAGTATGCACTTTATGTTTTTATTTTCTCTTTGTAAAACAATATAAGAAACATACTTTAAATCTGATATCATTGATAAGAAATTCTGTGGTCCTATAGAGAGGTAAACCATAGATTTTTTTCTAGGTGAATTTATCTTAACTAACTCTTTGGCATGTGGTTTTGTAAAGTGGTTAAATTCTTAATGGCTTTTTCATTTAAAATGATATGAGAGGCTGGGGCTGTGGCTCAAGCCGTAGCACGCTCGCCTGGCATGCGCGCGGCCCGGGTTCTATCCTCAGTACCACATACAAACAAAGATGTTGTGTCCACCGAAAACTAAAAAATAAATATTAAAAAATTCTCTCTCTCTCTCACTCTCTCTTTAAAAAAATAAATAAAATAAAATAAATGATATGAAGTCACATTTCAGAAAGTCACACTTTGGAAATGACTAATTTTGATTCCTAGGGATTATATGAAAGAAGAAAGGATTTCTTTCCCTCATAGACTTACATTTTTTTCCCAGTCCTCATAATAAAAACAAAAAGATGCTTTGAGTATGATATTGTTTGAGTATTATATTGATTTGGATGCTTTTCTTCATCTGGGATGAAATATTTTTATTGCAAATTTATCAACTCCTTATAGAAAAATAATAGGAAGTAATCTAGTAGATCTAGTGGGTCCTGGATGTTTAATCCAAAGAGAAAGAGAGGATACAATCTACTTTATTGCTCATGGTGGTCTATTATTTTATTTCAATAACATGGAGTATTGGGTGACAATTGTTTTAGGTTTTAAATTCTAGGACAGTGATTTTCTGTTTTGGATGTTTATTTTAAGACCCTGTGTGTTTTTCACTTTGATTACATATTGATAACTGTACTTTTAACTAAGAATTATACTAGTTATACAATAGTCTGTTAAGCTTCACAGCATATACAGAAAATGAAATTAATTGCAGCAAGTCTCTAGAAAATTTGTTTTTGTGAAATCCCTGAGTCATGTAATTTATCCCTCGTTAACATCCATGATTTATTACCTCTTTTTCCAGGTATATATTCTTCTCCGATTGGTTCCGTCCTGCTAAAATTTTGAGAGCATGGACTGATGGATCTCACCTTGAGCCTATAGTGAATACCACTCTTGGATGGCCCAATGGATTGGCCATCGATTGGGGGTAAGTAGGAATCACCCCATATCATTCGTTACTGAGTTCCCACTTAGTGCAACACAGATATAAGGCAAAGTGGGGTGCCATGATGGAGTAAGGAAAAGCACACTCCATGTCCTCAGAAACTTTTTAATCATTAATTGAGATGGGAGGAGGATGTTAAATGATATAAGAACACAAATGTGGTTGGCCAGTTACTGGTGGGATGAAAACCAATGCTTTCATGAATTTTCTGAGGAAATTTCTAGAAGCAGCAGAATGACAGGGAATAGTGGAGGGTCGAGAGGGAGGAAGTGAGTCCCAACCCTATTAGTAGTAGAATAAGGATTTGATGAAACACTGGTCATGTGTAATTTCCTCCAGGGGTGTCTTGAGGATAGGAAAATTTTGAAGTCAGTCAACAAATGTGTATTTGTTTATATGCATTTTGGGAGAATTTTGAGGTATGAGATATAGTTCTAGAAAATTGATGATCCATCTAGGAATATGGAAAAGGAAAATATAAATTAGCTTATGAATATGATATGCCAAAGTAGTTATGGGAGGGGAAAAAAGGAAGAAATATATTTAGCCTTTTAAACATAGGTGATATTACCAATATTTTTCTTAACTTATGGATTTTACAAGGAGAAAAATAAAATCCCCACTCAAAGATAGCAACACTTCAAGTTTTCAAAGATAGTTAATTGAAAGTCATTTGATGAAAGTAGCTCTCCTTTTCTGAGAGACGTAAAACTTTATCAAACTTTGTTTGATAAAGGTGTTGATTGAGCATTTTGATTTTGAATTCCCTCAGGGTGATCTGCTGGTTTTTGAATAATGGATAACTTAAGTATTTTATTGTTTTAGTGCTTCACGATTATACTGGGTAGATGCCTTTTTTGATAAAATTGAGCACAGCACCTTTGATGGCTTAGATAGAAGAACTCTGGGCCATATCGAGCAGATGACACATCCATTTGGACTTACTGTCTTTAAAGGTATGTTTTGAATCAATAAAAAGTGTGTGTTGTTTTATACTTTGCAATTCATAACAGTAAAACCATTCTCATTGGTCTCTCTCACAATTTCAGAAAAGCTTTAAAATACAAAAAATTAAAATGGTGCTATTATATGTAGACAAAACAGTTGGTTTGTTGATGGAAAATAAGAGTTTTAGAGTGTGTTGCTTTGGACACATTTAGATAAGAATGTCGATAACTTATTTAGGCATAGCACTTTGTAGTTTACACTTCTACAATTCCTGAGTATGTACTTACATAACTAAGTTTCACGTGAAGAAATAGTAAATCAC